>NW_019028989.1:600000-887893 GCF_002105155.1 Lobosporangium transversale
TGGATCGTCTAGTTTTAAATCCAGCTCTATTATCTCAAGAAGCTCAGGGCAGATGGTGCGATAGTATTCGTGGACCGATGACATCTGATCAGGAACGCAAGTTACCAACCGCGCGATCCTCTCCAGTTGATCCAACTTTATAATCTCCGAGCTGCCCTGCATGTACTCCAGTACGACTCGGACACCACCAGGACGAAGTAGGATTTGAGATAAGAATCGCCCACTAACAGCCTTAAGCCATGTGGGAGTCAGATGCTTTGGCGATGATGAGGATAGAAGGATAGTCAGCGATTCTAAGGACTTAGCTGCCTCTGTGCTCCAGAACAAGTCATGAAACAATTTGGCGCTTTCCTCTTTTTGCTGAAGCTGGCGCGCTTTTTCGATCCCAAGTCCGCTACCTTGAGTTACCTCCGTTTGCCATTTTGAGTCTGCTGCATCTTTTGATAGGTTTACTGCCTCAGCAGAGAGCGGCTTTACTGTTCTAGACATCAGGTTCGCCGGAGTCCGCTTCGTCTGAATTGAGGTCGTCACTGATGGTGTTAGTGGGTCTACCCCTGCTTCTCTAATAGGCTTTGGGAGCGGGTGATACGCCAATTGTAATAAAGCCGCATACAAATCAGGTACATGTCGACTGGCCAGGATACTTCCTAAAGTTGTAAATCGTGTCACTTTTGGAGAGTATGCCACGGTAATTTTCGCCAAAGGCTCGATGATGGACCATAAAAGGTTTGTAAGTTTATACTGGGTAACAAGATTCTCGGCGACATCAGAGGTATCGGTGCTATTGTTAGTGCTGGCTGTGATTCCTGTCCCTGATTCAGTGGCGAAAAGCTCCTTTTGCATAGTGTTGGATCGAACTCGGCAGTGGAGAGGCATACCGACTCCAGGCAATAAACATGGATAAATCCCCCAGCAGACAATAATCTCGAGCATCGTATGAATCATGCGTTGGTCCATTAGTCCTAGAAGCTCCTTGTCGTTTGATGGATCATGTATTTCTATAGAAGTATCATGTCAAGGATATGTCCTCTCAGGGCATTCTGTATCTGTAGAAAAGCACAGAGTTAATATCAAGACCGATTACCTCGATCCCGCACAAGTGTCAATAGAATTTCCTCAAGTCTCTTAAGCAGTTGAATAGATTCCATCACAAAGTCTGTTCGCACATCTTGACATCCATCGGTCAAACGACTTTCATCATGATTATGACATGGATCTCTGGTATTTTGGAGACTCAGTCTTGACGTTGGTTCGCCCTCTATAGTCTCTGATCCTGACTGCAATGAAACACTATGCTGATTTGCCAATTCTGCACGTAAGGTCGTAAGTGCATCTAATCGCTCCTGAAGGACCTGATCAACTATTAAAGAATGACGGTATCATAGTTAGAAGATAACAAAGCTTTTATGAATAAAGCTCCCTTGGCCTCTCCTTCTCGCCTATCATTACATCTAATAAACTTACTATTTCGAATATCAACCCGAGTCCCCACTAACACATGAATCATTCGCAAATGTAATTTCATTTCCTTCTCCAAAGAACTTGCTTGTGAATACTCATTTGTAATGTCAGCAAGCATTCCCGCTTTATTCGTCATGTCCTTAATCTCATTAATGATATTGATATCTTGCTTTTTTTCGTCTACAAACGGTTGCATGTCGGAGCGATGTCTAGGAGGCAAGGCAGAAATGTGGTGCCAACCGTTGTCATTTTCGGACGTATATAGGCATATTCACGTGATATATGAACCTTGATATTGTTGCAAAATTTAGGGGCAGATGTGGTAGGAGATTTAGGTCGTTTTGGTGGATTATGAAGCCGGTCACTTCCAGCTGCAGATAGATAAATAATTCTAACACAATAAAAGAACACACACACTACTCAAAGACTGGACGAGAACAGTCAGTACTCAAATGGCTCTTGTGTAAAAATAAGGAACAAGGAGCCAGATTTTCCTGAGCTGTTGCTCGTTAAATAGTTGGTGGCGAACCCTCTACACGTGACTAAAACTAAAACCAACAATATGCGATGGAATTCCCCGTATACCTGGGCCGAGCTCTTCAAGCGTCTTCCTAAGAACCAGATCCGAGTCGAGTGCCTCCGTTAACGTACCTTTAAGTAAAACGATGCCCTCGCCTAAGAGTACGGACGTACCATAAATTGCTCGGCAATCAATTGGATTGTGTCTTCAGATATACCGTCTTTGAATAGCTTTAAGAGCCTTATTTAGCCCCTTGGGATTAGCGCTGTTGTGTCTGTGATTAAAGAAGTTAGTCGTACGTCGCATCAAGCCTCTATAGACAGGCGTCTACCAATCAGCAATCAACCCATCCAGTTGCAGGACCCACTTTGCGCGAACCAATTGAAGTATCAATCCTGTACTTTGCTAATGAGAAAGGCCTGTACGGCATTTTATAAAAGTCACAGCATTTTAATATTTTTATTCTAGCTAATCTTAAAAGAGCCACGGTGCTGGTTCTGGATCCGAAGCAAAAACAAAATTAGATTGCTCTGGGTATTCCATTAAGGCTAACCTCCACTCTTTAGCCATGCACCATTGAAGGATATTCCATGATGAAGTTTGGGTCTTGCCATCCGAGAATGGGTCTACACTATGGTCTAGCAAATGTCGCCAAACGGAGTGGTTTTGTGGGACAGATCCCAAAACAATGCTTGGGTTCACTGCATCGGGATCTTTTAGCAATAAATGGAAGCCTCGTTGAACCTGTCGTTGGAACCTTGGGCTGATTGCTGATGCTGATCTACAAAAATCAAGAAATGAGCTTAAAAAGCTCCACAAGACCCAGTCCTGCTTCTTCAATAAGCACCACTTCTGCTCTCGTGAAGCTGTATTTTTTGTGTCTCGTAAAATTGAGTGTAATTTTTGCTGTTGCTGGTGTGATTGTTGATTTATATTACTGGAAGGCTCATCATGCGCTTTTGCCGCTTCAGAATTCCATGACAAGACATCGCTTCGCCAGCACTCCAAGGACGAAATTTTATGAAGCTCAACATGTACCCTTCTTTCAAGAGGCGCAAGTTTAGTTAGTTGTTCCAAAAAATCTGGCAGTCGAGCTTCTGCCGAAGACAAATTCCATGTCCCTGAAATCTGATCAGCTTTGATAGTATAATCTGACATGCGCTTAGTCATGAAATTCTCAAACCATAGGCTCGAACCATGTCCTTCATTCAAGTAAATACTTTCATCTGATGATCGCTCGTCTGGAGTTGCTCCTCCGAGATATTGCATCAAGAATAACCCACGATCAAGTGCACATTGAGCTAGAACTAGAACGGCGTTTTGCCATGCACCATTACGTTTGTCGATGACATCTATGAATACCATTAAATAGATAAAGATTATTAACGCGACGATCTACAATTATAATAAAAATGCTATGATCCATTTTTTAGAACCGAACGTACAAAAGTCAGGATACTGAGCCTGTACTTTGATCAAGACAGGAAGGATTGTCCGAATGATCTGAAGGACCTGCCCAAACAGATGTATTGCCCGTAACGTGTCTTTAGAATTCTCCATAAACGGATTTTGTGCCTCAATTACAGGTCTTAGGTCGCCAAGACGCTCTCTGACAATCTGAAGCCACTCAATATTGATTAGATCGAGACAGCCTACCAAGCATTGTAACAATGAAGGGAACAACATGGCCGTCTCATATTGGAAACTCTGTATGGCCATCAGAGCAGTATTCATGCAATATCGTTGACCTGCAAGCTCAGCTGACATCTGCGCTTGCGGCTCCTTACGCAGCTGATGGATCATTGCGTCTACACTACCAGCCAGTCCTTCAATTACTGAGATGGTCCAACGGCAAGCGGCTGCTGCGATAATAATTAAATCAAGCCGTCGAGGCAGCCTTAATGCAGTGCTAATGATTCCACCTTCCCCCTGTAAGAACGCTGGCCGGATGCTCCGGTAACCCTCAGAGCCCAAAAAAGCCGTCAATAGAGGGCGTGTAATAGAAACGAATACCATTACACGGAAAGAGCTCGTGATCGCGTTCCTGTGCATATATAAGAAAAAGGCAAGCATGAGGCAAGCAAAAATAGCACCAGAATCAGACACAGTCAAATCAAAAACGATAAGGCAGATGTCAAAGCACATCATAATTCTAATAGTCAATTTAAAATAACTAACTATTGGCAAATGTCTTACCATTGTCTCCAGTTCTCACCAAATACACCAGAATTATCCAATGACGCTGTTAAAGCCCATAATGCTTCCTGTGTCTCTTCATATGGGCTTAACTGATCCTCTGCACGACTTGAGAGTAGAGCTTGAATAATAACTCGCCATGGCTGACCAACTAAATGTCGTAAGGATGTCATCCCGGTATTACGTCTTCTCAATGGAGCTTTGTTATTTATAGGTAAAGCTGTCGCGTTCTCGTTCTGGATACCAAGCTCAGATCCCATCGGAAATGCAGATAAGAACTGAACTTCACTTCCATTAGGAGTTAAAGTCACATCACACGAATTGCCGCGATCTGAGATCCTCATCGTCACTACGTTGGCTACAAGGGCACCTCCAGCAGACGGTTCCCTCTCTGGCCAATCGAACCGCATACTATTTTTCCCATGAACGAGCTTTAACTGCGACAGGATCATTTCTAAAACATCTTGGAAAAAGTGGTCTTCCCCATCGTTGTAAAGCATGGCATAGCCACGAATTCTGGTAACAATTTGGATGCAGTCGCTAAATTACAAATGAAGTGAAAGAGTATAGCAATATTGTCGTTATTTGACAGCCATGACAATTAATTTTTTAACATAATTCTAATCATCAACTTACACTGGGGGTTGAGGAAAATGCTGAGAAGATGTCAAAAAGTTAAGGATGGAGTCATCGGTCCTAAGAAGTCCAGAGTCTTTGATGATCACGCCGCAATGCTGCATGATGTACCCTATCACTAGGTGCGAGAAATCAGCAAGTTGCATAGTCTCTAATGCCAGTCGCTTCGACTCTAACCTCTATGTAGATACAATGAATTGATACATTCAAAATTAACGGCTCGAACATTCTCAAAGGCCTACGATCCTTGCACCAATGTCTACTTTTTAAATAAGACGAACCTCCGCGTCAGCCTTGATACGAATTAGCAACATATTCAGATAACCTTGACATCGACCCTTGACCGCAGCTGCTCGATAAGGTGAGATATCATCACGTACAGAACGACAATGCTCTCCCATATTAGAAAGCACTCGTTCAATCAGCTTTGGCCTGTCTCTCATTAGCTTCTGGTGCCACCATGCTTTCTCCTTCACACTCTTTGACCATTGGTCTGTAGCAGACTTATTTCCATGTAAATGCCCAAGATCCAGGGGTGCGCTCGGTAGGTTTTTGAATAATTCCTTACAAAGACCTGAATTTTGACCTGAAAGGCTTTGGCTTCCCACCCTGACAATATCGGCAATAGCTTTCGTGAATCGGTGTTGTAGTGTAAGCTCGTGAGCTGGAAGTCCAATTGTGGCGAACCACAATCTCAAAAAAAGATCTTCATGTTCCATTAGCACCTCTGGCCAGGACTCCGCTACACGTGTCGCCCACACAAGCTGGTTCTGTAACACCTTAAATTGCATCCATGGCGTGTATGATGGCTTTTGCCCAAAAATGCCTGTAATATCATGCATTTTCAAATGATGTTGTTTGAGAAGAATTACTCCACAGTCTGCCAATATTCCCAGGGCTATCCATGTGCCCTGCTTTGATAAATACTCTACAGCCAATGAAGTAGGATTTTGTATTGGTTGATGCGGGTCTGCGGCATTGATGAGGGTTTGCTGGTGGATTTTGACGAGCTCTAGTAGAGAAGGATATACCCATGACCAGAGCACATGGCCAAAATCATTATTCTCGGGAAGATCCATTGGGGTACATGAAGGGTTTGTAGCTGTGTTGATAGAAGTAAGAGTTGCTTTTGGTATAGAGTCTAATGGTGAGTTGCCAGGTGGTGCTACAAAGTCCTCCAGGTCATTCTCATCAAATACAAGTCGTTCGTCATCGAGCCATGAGAATTCATCCTCTACCACATTAGTGGTTCCCTGCCCTTTCCTCACTATCGATCCTTGATGCTGTATCATATACATTCTTCTTAATGTCAAAAACCGAACGATCACATCTAGGACCTGCTCTCGTAGCTTTGGAGGATACGGGACCTCAGGGTTAAAGATGCGACTTAGTCCTAGATAATAAGGACAATATTTAATGTTCGTGTTTTTAAAATAATTAAAAAAATAAAATAAAAATAAAAATAAAAATAAAAAAAAATAAAAAAAAGCAGATGATTATATAAATGGCATATCAACTTACGCTGATCTAAGAATGCAATGTTTGGAAACGATAAACGTCTTGGGAAGAAAAATCTCTCCTGATGTAGTAAACGAGAAAGCTGACTCACGACGATGCCAATCATGCCCGTCTGTTGCTGCTGCTGATTCGCAAGGGAAGTCGAGGTTGCGCTTCCATCGCTTATGGCTACCCATTCGTTTTCAAATATGTCACACAAAAATGCGAGTCGACTAAAAATATTTTCCAGAATCTTCGTCAATTGTCGCCCACTCTCTCGGCCTTCAAACTTGTGTTCACGCTGACGTTGCCATATGGTACCAAGATAGTAAACAGATTCGAGTGATATGGTCCGCGAAGCATTATCACTCTCTTCAAACTGGAGAATACTCCTAATCTGGCCAACAGAGGAAGGTCGCAGAACGTCCGGAACCAAAAGGTCAATTATGAGAGCAAGATTACAGAGATTGCAGACAGAAGAGTAAGTATATCCCTCCGAGGAAGGCATCGTCAGACTAACAGGCACGGAAATAGCAGCTAACATCCGCTTGCACACTTTGATCTTATTTGCCCTGTCTAATGCTTCATAGATAGCTCCTTGATATGAAAGTGAATCTGTTGAACGATCCCACTGATCGACAATAGTTTTTTGTGCTCTTTGTGTGCCATCAGGTTCACCCTGATCCAGATCAATATGGTACAGTTGCCACCAGATAGTCATTGCTAGGACCTTGAGATAAACCTCAAAACATCTGTCATGTTCCTCTACACTCGTCACTAGCGACATATTCACATTCAGTCCTGTCAGCTTGTCGTTTGTGATTTGCTCTCCAGCATGTGTATGTCGCCGTGGAAGCCGCGTAATCATCCTCTTTAGAAATTCTGGTAATCGATAGCCTGGCTCTGTAGGCATGTCTCGAAATCCTTGCTTCGAAAAATGTCGATACACACCCACAACGACATCGACACTTGGAAACCAATCCCAGATATGGATCCTTGAATGACAAAACACAAGAAACCTTCGGACATGATACTCTGCGTCTGCACTTTCTGAAGGAACACGTCCTAGCCAATCTTGGTCCAGCATCCACCGAACTAATCCCCAGTTGTCTTTTACCTTGATTGAGGCGTTTGAACTCCCATTTGCCTCAAATTGGTGTAGCCTGCAGAGCTGCTGTAGCAAGTCCATGAAGTGGTTGGCTTGAATCTGCCACTCCAAATACTGTGAGCGATCCCCAGTGACATCCAAGCTCTGGTTGATACCTTCCCACCTATGTTGCAGCTGACGATTAAGTGATCTCCAAAAATCAGACGAGCCAGTCCGCACTTCCGAATATCTATTGAGTAAATGAATTGAACAGATCCAGATTTCGATTACATCCTCGCCTCCTATTAATCCACCATACTGAGGATCCAAGGAAGTTGAAAGCCGGGCTAAAAACCCAGCATCGCTAACGTCAAGAAGCTGTCCCATAAGAGCTCGAATTGCGCTGTCAGCGTGGCTATACTCTGTTAGCAAAACGCAGTCTGCAATAACAGCCCAAGCCATTAAAGACCAGCGTGTCCAAAGTACGAGAATTGCATCCAAAGACCGCTTTCGTTCAATCCTCTCGGATTCAATCAGACGTGCTAAAGGTCCAACCACGGCCGATTTGAATACTCGCCAAAATGAAGTGTGCTCAGTCCTTTCCATGGCAGAAAATCGCTCGATCAGAAGATTTCCGAAAGTAGCTAGAGCATCCAAGACCGATATAAACTCTGTACTGACATCAGAACCATTTCTCAAATGAGTCTCACGAGCAATTGACCACTCCTGTATGAGCTGAAACCTTCTTTTCCAATCCAGCACAACAACCCCGAGATCATGCTCTACGCTAGTCATGTCTTTCCAATTCGGTATGAAGGGCCGGCCGAAAAAGGCTAGGTCTAATATAGTTGGTTGCGCCATAGCCTCTTTATCGTTCGCATGGGCTGATATCGAAGACAAGAGGCGGGTGAGGGAACCACGACCGATGTAGGTGTCGCGAGAGAAGTATAGTCCATTAGCAATAGTCCCTTCGGATGCAATATCATTTTTGTTTCGCTTAAAAGCAGCTCGTGAACGTGGTATGGCCGTAGGACATTCCGTACTCTGAGGTTGAAAATTTAAAATAGGAGTTGACGCCGATTCCTCATATGATCTACTCTGCTCTGGCTCACAGCAATTGCCAACTTTTTCAGGGGTTTTTTGCCTCCTTTTCTCAAGTCGACCAAAGTTAGGTTGTTGTACAGGAACTTGAGCTCGTTGCATCGTCGGTATTGTCCTTGAAATAGATTGAAAGACTGGTTTATCGATGTACTGTGCTGGTCCGCCTGGTTGAAAACGTGCTGTCCAAGGCAAATAAGAAACCTTTGGACGTGATTCTTTAGTCTTTACTGGCCGTTGAAGATCTTCAACAACAGAGTATAGCATGCCACGAGAGGTATGAGGAGTAGCATTTTTTTGCTTTCCCTGTTTTTGTGGCTGCTTCGACCGGTTGACTCTTGTCCTTCTCTGAATGAATGCAGACCGCGAATTATTAATATGACGGGGCTTTACCATGGAGTTGTTATTAGTTACAATTTGGATGCCAAGTAAGGGACCCACAGGCTTTGGAGATGCAGTTCTGAAGGAATCATATCTAGGGAGAGCATAGTGGGGACTGTGGGTACCCCTTTGCGACTTAAACATTTGCGTCAGACGAAGCTGCCCACCAACAATGTCATCATCTGTATCGTCGCTTTCGCTCACTTGCATATGGCGATATGTGAGATCATAGTTCCCAAACAAATCCCCCCCAGCACGCTTCCTAGGCGCTGTATCAAAATCCTGATCCCGAAACTCAGTCCAAGCCTCGGATTGAGAATCTGAGGCTTCACCATTTACTTCCGCTCTCAAGGAATGGGTTGAGCGTTTGTGTGGACGCGAATAGGGTCTTGAGCTGTTTATACGATGGATGTCCCTGAATGAATGATCCCCACCCATGCGACGCCTCTTCCTTGAAATAGTAGCAGATGATGGTCTCCTGGAGGTTGAAGTTGCATGGCGTTGTCGAACAATCATGCGGTCGATCAAGTCCTCTGTTTTGCGATGAGAAGCCTGATGCATGGCTTTTACGGACGGGAAATATGATGGTAATGTAGAATCTAATACTCTTCTTTTCCTTTCATTATCATTGAGACTAAAGTCTTCTTCGTCGGACGAAATTGTCTGTTGCGATAGAGAGGCTCGGTAGTTTTGAGTATTTCGCTACGAATGCCAAATATTCGATCAATAGATTAGCCTTGGATTATACTAAGCATTGAACTCAAGCATTAAATGTAACACGATATTGAAAGCATGAGACGTACTCTAGTCCAGGACAATCCACCTCGAGTGGCCACGGTGTCATCCAATGTAGGATGTGAGCTCCAATCTTCGTCTCTAAATAGATTATGTTCAAGGACGTCTTCGCGGTCTTCGGGACTAGCATGTTGTGAGACTACGGCCGTATGGTCAGCTTCATCCTCGCTTTCCTCTTGCTCTTGACCTAACCTTGCAAAAAAATCTTTCAATCCATCGTCGCCCTGTTTCATTGAGGGAATCCTTCGTTTAGCAACATGTGGCGGTAAGAGGTGATCTGGCTTAGATGTAGTCCGACGTCCCGGCGGTTTTGTGCGTGACCATTTTGAACGCATCGTTTTCAATTCTATAGGGTCCTGTGGGAGATTGTGTTGTTTGAAAAATGATCGCGGAAGTACATGCTGCCATGATTTCTTACTTCTCTTGGTGGGTCGTATGTCGTGCTCATTTTCAGGCCTCGGTGACCCTACCTTGTTTGCATTGGTGTCAATGTCAGCTAGATCTTCACTATGCGCCATTGGAGGGGGGCTTAAGGATAGTTGTCGTGATGATGACCCAATGCGATTGGAGCTAGAATATGCTTTCGTAACATTAGAGGCTCGAGTGTTGGAGTTGCTCTTTGGGCCTTCATCTAAATTATCTAAAGACTCTAGCCGTTGATGCACAAGTCTCTTAAGACGCCTTTTCATATTGCTTGGAGATGAAACATCATCGGAAGAGAATTGTTCTAAATCTTCAGCAGTTGGTGAAAACGAGCCTGCGCTCTGTAGCGCCATAAATTGGTGCCGTAGTTCATCAATTGATGGAAGGCCATCATTATCCAAGTCCTGAATGAGAGAATCTAGTGCTGACTCATTTTTTCCACGTAGCGTCCGAATAAATCGACGCCTTGACGGAATGATTAGCTCGGGCTCCTTCAAAGCGTTTCTTTCAGTTCGGTTCTCTTCATAATCCGAGTCTTCTTCGTCGTCCTGATGATTCTGAGACAAAATACCTTCATTAGAAGTAATACGCGTCAAAGAAGGCTGCTCAATATTGTTGGTTCGTTTTTTGTAAAAATAGGCATGCTGTTGCTTGTCAACAGTGTACGGTTGGCGCTGTTGAATGGTACGTTCACGAAGAGGATATGACCGAAATATTGGCTGAGAGTGATGGATTTGTTGCGTTGGGGGTGAGGCGGGGGTGTCTGATACAAGGCAGTCATACATTGTATTATGGGTATCAAGTTCTGAACTGAGTGCAGTTATCAGCGAGCCCACTGGCTCAAAGGATTCTGAATTCCTGAACAGGCTTTGAGGACCCCCTGACATAGTATCATTATCATTTGGATCATTAATTCCGGCCATGGGAAGAGTCCCATTAGTCACAGATGCGGAAGCGGTATCGTCGACTAATGCAATATCCATCGAAGTAGCTATCGGCGATGACATAGAGAAGTCGTTGCTCCCTCCGTTGGTTACATTAAATCCATCATGTATCTAGAGTCAAAAACGTAAATGTCCAAAATGAGGTACCGTTATTTGTCAAAAGCAATAGATAGTTTTTAGTCCTTTGCGCCAGCAACTTACCTCTCGTGTTGACTCTGTAGTGACTTTATCTACAACATCCATAACCCCGTTATAATTGACGACAGCTTTACTTTTGTTCTTTTGGTCCGCGTTGTCCTCGTCTTCTTCTTCGCTTTCAGAAGCAGATACCACCTAAAGATTTAGAATTAGGGTTAGGGGTCGACATGTAAATATACATGCAGATAGGCTTTGGAGATACCGACCGAAGATTCTTTACACTCACAAAAGGTGAATCAATAACAGACGCCTGTCCTGATTGACTAGCCTTGCAGGAATACAATATATCATTGGTATCTGGACTGACACAGCTTAGTGTGAGTAAGCTTTCTTCTCCAAGTCCAACTCTACTTTTTCGCGCAATAGTTGCAAAGGGAATGGGGTTTGCTTCGCTCATGGTCATCAAAGCAGCGGCACGAACCAGATACGCAGTTGCTACATGACGCGAACTGGATACTGTTTCTTTTTCTAGATGATCGATCACCTCCAAGTTTTTCAAGTTATCATGCTGCTTCACTTCCTCGGATCCACGTGTGTGTTCTTTATTTGAATCATGAGTATTTGTTGCGATGAAAGGAACCTTCGCTACAGCAGTTGGCCGCTTTTTGCTGGCACCACGGTTTTTCATTGGGCGATAGCCTCGGGCGAAAATGCATTCGTCTTGTGTCTGGCGGAGAGTGCCTGAGCAAAGCTTCTCAGTAGCGACCGCAAGGTAAAAGTAATTGATGACGGGAAGAGGAGGAGGAAAAAAGAAGTGCTTTACGAACGGTTACTAATAGAAATATATATCGATTCTTTATTACAATTATCACTGTCACTATTTTGGTGGCGTTTGTTTATAGTAACTAACGCCTGGTGTACCTTGATTCTCTCGCAGCAAAATAATAAAATAACAAATGAGAACACGAACTTGAATGTAAAGATTCTTATTTCAAGAATTAAACATGTCCTATGAACCTATGAATTTGTTGGTGTGATAAACAGGTTTTTTCAGGGACATCTTTTATAGGCACGTCACAATCCTCATTCATTAGACATGATCTGCAACAATTGGCTTGCCAGCAGCCCAGTCACGGATAACATTCTGAATTCGAATCCAGTATTGCAACTCAATCGCAAGAGCCTTTGCTGCCTCTAGATTCTGTTCTCTGAATGCCTTTGAGAGCCCATCGACAGCCTGTTGAATACGACCTAGGATGAACAAAGAAATCGCATTATCAATTTTAAATCCATCTAATTTTTTAACTGCATGAATTCTTTACGAATTTTACCATTGTTGATTTCTTTCAGCCCTTCAACTTCTTCTTCTGTCTGGGCATCCTCCAGAAGTTCCCTGGCTTCCATGACTTCCATTAGTAGCTCTGGTTCGTTCAGTGACTCCGTCTCATGAATAGGCACTCCAAGGAGCTCCAGTATATAATTTGCACGGCTGAGTGGCTCCTTCAATGTGGCATAAGCCTTGTTCACCAACGATGACTGCTGTTGTGCATAAAGCTGATCGCCCTGTTGCAGCCAAAATATTTTACCATGGTTTTAACATCAAAGAAACTTTAATTGAGAAACAGTAGTACTTCCAAACGAGCTCTTTTTTTCATAATATATAATTGTTAACTCACATTTATGTTCTGAGAATAAGAGTCTGGATGTACTTGCTGCTGAATCCTAAGGAATTTATTTCGTAAATCCTTGGCTTCTAGATCAAATTTTGGCTCTGAACTAAAAGTAGTAAAAGGTTTGAAGCACTAATGTGTCATTGCGTGGCCTGTAAAAGGAAGGAATGCGCTAGACAAAAAACCGTGGAACAACTGCGCAGTATGGCTGTCCCTTAACCAAGTCCTCCTTACCTTAATCCAAGGATCTCAAAATAGTTGGCTCCAGGCGTTAAAGCTTGAACAACCTTGCAGTTTGGATTCATGCACACCACTGTCATGTATGGTACAGGCGTAGAACATTTCCAGCAAGGACGTGTCTCTGGCCTCTTAATGGATTCATTTTTCAAATTATCATTTTCTCTCTCAGTTGATGTAGATGTGTGGAATTCAGTGATCATTAATGCTCTTCCAGGAGTGGTTTTTGGAAAAGTGCAATGTCGAGAAAAGGCTGAAACTGAAGTAGGGCTCCCAATACAGGTTCGGAAAGGGTGAGTAGTAATTGAAGTAATAGTGTGATATGAGTGGAGTATAATTCCATGCCCAGGATCTATCCTTGCTCTTGTAGCCGCCTTTTTCTGATGTAGTGGCGAAATTATGGTAGTGCGCCTGAAGATGCTGAGGAGCGATGACTTTGCTGTGCTTGACATTTGTATAAATTGGTTGAATGTAAGAGAAGGAGACAGATCAGCATTTTATGTGGCACAGCATTCTGTTGTGACAGCTGAACGCGAAGCCATTTTTATATTTTTGTAGGTCATTCAGTGAACAGAAGCCTTTGATGATGACCAGTCTCTATTTTCATGCAATGGGCTATATTGTCATTATGCAGGCTTTGTTTGCTGAAGGAGCTCCATCGCCTGCACTAGAGGGGGAGGACCAAGTAGTGGTCTTCAGTCGAGCTCTATACTGGAATCAGGCGAGATCCCTCTCAAACCCATGTCAGCGTGAGAATGTCCAATGATAGATTGCAAGCTTGCAGGAAGCGAAGCGCTAAAGAATGCGTTTCCCCACGTACCAATTTATTATTACTATTTATATGTGGCTCAAGCTTGGGAACCCATTTTGGAATAAGCGTATTCTACAGTTACATTTAAATTTGCTCCTTAGTTCTCGATTTAACGATTACACTGCCTCTGTGTCCGAACCTACAAAAGCTACATAAACTAGGATCGGATGGGATGCTTAGTTCTAACTGACAGGTATCCCAATGTCTTAAAGCAAAATAAAAAGAAAAAAGGTTATTAAGCATATAGCTTACTGTAGAGAGGAAACGAGATGGGTATATTATGCTCGGCATGTAGGAAGGTCCTATTTTTGACAGCATGTCAAATAACGTGTATATGGGCAAAGCACTAAGGTTCTCTTGGACAAGGTGCCACTGAGGCTGTCATTTGATTACGATCAATTGAGTCATGATGTAATTTTAGGTAAGCAGCTTAATCTTTGTGCCGACTATTAAATACGTATTTTGCAAGGGGGCGTCGATAGATATTTCAGAGTTGAATTGTAAGCATGATCAGAGGGGGAAGTAGATGCATTTGAGAAATTATTAAAGAGAAATCTAACGAGAACAGTGTCAGACGCAATCCTCCAAAACAACAACCATTGTTAATTAAAATCTTTATTGAGATACGGACAGAGGTATTCTTATTTCCTGTTTTGTCTTGGTTATAGAAAGAATCCAGGTAGTTTGTAAGGGTTTTTATCAAAGAAAGAAGTTATCAGGACTCCAAGCTTGAGTATGTGGGAAGTTCCTAAGCAATGTCTTTTTCAACCAAATTTTTAATGTCACATGTGACGTAAGTGCACATGTGGTACGCGTTTATTCATCGATTCTACTCAGCAATCTACTTCATTCCTTTCACTATAGGACTACACAAAGCAAGGATACAAGCTCAGCATAACTTACCTCATCACTCGCTCCAACTCACATTTTCAATATCATGACTTCAGGACGCAACGCATTGCTTCAGTTCAAGGCAGGACGATGCTTCCGGGATGGAACTACAAATACAGTCATGCCAGATTCAACTAAAGGGTAAACAACACAACGCTAGAATATAATTCCACTACTTAGGAGAGCCACCGCTTGCTGGAAGACTAACATTTAGTACCATAATTCTGTGCTTAGGTTGGTCTACATGGAGGAAGACGAAGGACTGATGCATTTTTGCTGGAAGAATAGGACGACAAATACTGTGGAGGATGTAAACTATCTCATTTTGTTTCCCTTTACATGCACAGATAAATACCAAACTCTATCGTCTTCCATCAACACCAGTGTCTTTACTCTGTTAGGCTATGTGTGTTGATTGCCTCTTCCATTATGTAACTTACAAAACTTTTCCTCTCAAAATTTTCTTACTGTAGGATTTGATTCTCTTCGCTGGTGATGCAGAGCTTAAGAAAGTCCCTGAATGCACTACTGGTCGTGTGCTGATGCTGCAATTCAAGTCCTCCTCACAAAAGCTGTTCTTCTGGCTTCAAGAGGCTAACTCCGACCGGGATCAGATCATTCTTCAACAGGCAAATGCACTCATCAATCAAGGACAGGATGGTGAAACTGGAAATTTTGAAGAGGATATCACCATGGAATGATTTTAGAGCCCTTAAAATATAAAGATAGAAACAAATGCCAGGGACGATTCAATTTTAGTACCAAAGTTCAGGGGCGCACCGTAAATCGTAGGCGATCTATCATATAGTTATAATTCTGGGTCATAGGATCTGAATTAGGATAAAGCGAGTATTCGGGCAACATTTGTGGCCAAATATTCAAATAAAGGCAACCGGGATTATTTTGGATACTAAAGATGTATTTACTGTCTATGACTCTAGATGAGGCCATAGCGTTTTCCAAAGCATATGGCCACAATACAATATAAGCCCATGAACCCGCAAAGTGCCCACCACCAATGTAGCGGTTCATCTTCTGCTCCTGGTTCACCTGGCACATGAACATTCATTCTATCAAACAATGGTTTTCAAAAAAAAAAAAAAAAAAAAAAAAAAGCATTTCGATGAGCATTTCTCTTGTAAGCCATAAATCTAAAGATGCATTATAAACCATAAAGCGAATAAACCAATAATGATTTACCCCCAGAGGCCAGCCACAAATGTCATAGGAACAATTAAACTTGCAAAGAATGTCAGTGTTCCGACGACGTTATTGGTTTTGTTAGAGAGTTGATTGATCTCGAGCGAGATCTGTGCCAGATAATTGGAGTGTGATCGCGCTAGGATTTTTTCATAGCTGTAAAGGGATTGAAGCATCGTTAAGACGTGGTCTAAGACGTCACCTAGATAAAGCAGGATTTCGCCATCGCGATACGGCTGCAGAACCTGTTGTTGCTGCATCTGTTGTTGAGCAGTGTTTGAAGAAGAAGTCGCGCTCGCTCCAGTTTGAATTGAGCGATCCTGTTGTAGTCCTGTTGAGGCCGTAGGACCCTGCTCGGCTGTAGTACCCCCAATGATAGGGTCCCTTACAGCCTCCCTTGGTCCAGAACTTATCACGGTTGGCATTCCAGCACTTGATCCTGCTGCTGCTGCAGCGCCTGCCCCTGCGTTGCTCCAAGCTCCTCCTGCTGCAATTGTGTAACGTTCATCAAAGCGCTTCATAAGTCCACGGATCACATCTGCTTTATTTGTCAGCAATCTAGAAATTGTCATTACATTCTTTCGACAAGATCCAATGCGACGTAACATATCGGATGTCTCATTCTCTCGTAATAGCAACACTAATTCATCGATAGAATCGACTTCATACTCGATTGTCTGAATAGGAGATGCGAAGCTGTCGGTGATATCATCTAAAAGGGCATAGTTAATCCAGTCAGGTGTCAAAGTGATATGTGAATGGAATTGCTCTAAACGCCGAAGTACATTCAAGTGGTGCTGTGTGGGTCGGAAATGGAACTAATAAATCCGACGAAAAGACGGAAGCTGTCAGCTCATGTTCAATAACATCCTATTATATCGATCATAGGCTATAAAAGATTGGAGACTTCTCACAAAAATACAAGGTATTACCGTAATAATCCCATCTCTAAGAACAACGGAATACATGCTTGCGGGCTGAAGATATGATCCTGAGTTATAATCCTGATCAAAGGTTCGGAAGCACACAAAGTAGTAATTTTTAAATACTTCATACTTTTCACGAATTTCTTCTGTAGAAATGTCCTCGATTGTTAAAGGATGCACATGGAAATGCTATAGTATAATGGCGCATAAAAATATAGTGATTGAGCAAGACATTGCGATGTTTAACAATAGACAAGATCAGTTTTCTTGAATAAATATTACTAACCTTCGAAACAACCAACATATCAAAGTCAGTAGGGTCAAGGATATCAATCCAAAAGCAACCATCTTTTAGCAAGTCTGAGAACACTCTAGGGGCCTCTACTGAACCTTCCTGTAGCGATGTCTGTGCTAGGATCTTTGACAGGGACGGAGCTTGGATTATTCCTGTAGTCCTTGAAAAGAATGTGTATCGTTGTTGCTCTTGTATCGGTGGCTAAAATGACATGAACAGTTCGGAAACTATACATTAAGAAGCATATTCTGCATCACTCACCTTATTTTTTTCTTCAACAATAAAAATTCATTTACCCGAGGTGCACGTTCACCATAATAACTTGCCATGCGAGCAGACCGTTTCCGGAGTATAGAACCATCTTTGGATTTCGTAGACACTGACCCAGTGGAGAAAGCTCGTGCTATATCTCTCCCGAAGGGTTCTTCAGCCTTGCCAGATAAAACAGTATCATTTCTACCGTTTCCCAACTCCTGGATCTCATTGTCTGTCATTGAAGCCTCATTAACACAGGCATCTAACCCCTCGTAATCAATAACCATGACATCGATTCCGGACGGATCATGCTCGTGCTCATGATGGTGATGATGATGTCGAAAATGATGTGAATGTTGATGTTCCTCTATTCCGCCACGATAGTTTCCGCTGTAATGTGGAAATTCGCTTTGAACAGTAATGTTGGACATGTATGGTTTAGCTGTTGATTGCTGCTGTTGCCCAAACAAGAGTCGCTCCGAGCGTAATGTCGGTGAGTACCCTGCAGAGGAAGGGCTGGGGCTATGTGGTTGAGAAAAGGTGGAGAGGAAAGGCTCTCGCTGCTGGATGAACGGTTGAGGCCGAGATGGCTGTTGTTGATTCTGTGAGGTTCCTTGGTCAGTGCTGCAATTGATATGAGTACGGCCAGGACTATCAAAGCTGTTCGTCTGTTCGATCGACGAGCAATCTGTATGATCCCCACTGTTGCGTGTACTGGACATTAAAGCAGGAAACGTAGTATCAGAGAGAGAATGAGTAATGGTGATGAGCAGGATTGGATGGAAAGGAGATAAAGAATTAAGCAAACAAAGGAACAAGTATTTTTACTAGATGAGAAACCTCCTCTCGGGAAAGACGTCCTTTTTCATCATTGTCTGTTGTCAATATGGCACAAACGCTAAAATGGGCGAAGCTGTTTAAATGAAGTCCAGTTTCCATTAGACCTCACTTATTCACTTCTGCATGGATCAAATCTCTTGAAATAATAGAAAAAACTAATTATGAACGAAACAAATTCATCCATAGCTCACTTTATTCTCTTCTTCCTTTCTTTTTTACACCAACAACTGCAACCATTACCATCACCAACTGGGGATCGCCAAAACCATGCTAGATTGGCCATTCTCTGATGTTTGCTCTACAGTGTCGTGCTGGGCACTCTTGTTCTCTGTGATCCTTCCCTCCATGCAGGGCTTAGGAACGGAGGTCACTGCCAGGACTTTATTCGCATCGCACCTCTCTTCTTCTCTCCTCCACGTCAATACTCAGCAACCACAGGGGCAACACCATCATATTCAACAACAGCATCTTCATTATCATTCTCAACATCATCAAGACTATTCATCGCTACAATCACAGCAGATGTTTTCTCTGACTTTCTACCTTCGAACAAACTCCAATGAGATGATTTCTCTCTCACTCCTTGCCAATCTCTTTGTGCCATTATTATCGACCCGAGAACGCTGGCTGTTGCATAGTGCCATTATTGAGGATCAAGCAGCATCATACATTGATCATCAGCAGAGGCAGGACAAGCAGACGAAACAGAAGCAACAGAAACAGAAGCCAGAAAAAAGAGGCAGTCTAAACAAACAGGAAGAACAGGAATCAATTTTAAAACACAGTTGACACACAGGAACAGGTGGCCCACTTCGTCCCTACATATACAGCCAAGCAAGAATGTCATAGTGAGCGGAGGCGCTTATGAACCTATTAGTAAGGACGTTAAGAAGCTCGTATTAGAATTTGAAACTACAGCAGGACAACGAGTAACTGGAGGATATGGCTATGGTTATCGACAACTGTAGTACCATTGCTTTGCATTCGAGTCAATCTACCTACTGTAGGTGGAATCCCCAAAAACAATCGACCTTCATGATCCAACATTTGTTCCATATCATAAAGAGCAGGCACCAATTGTGGTGGAAAATACACATGTGGAGGAAGAGAGAGTTCGATTTAACGCTTCAATGAGTCATGTGGACGCCGATGACGACCCGTTTGCTCATGAGGCAATACAGCTAATACCTACAGTGAATGAAAAGGGCAAAGATCCATGGCAAACGGAGAGCCTGTTTAGGCTGCTGTCACCATCACTTTCATCCCTATTATCGCTGTCGCTAATAGCGTTGATTAAAGATAATAAAAAAGAATTGGTAACGATTATTCAAAAGTATTGGGGTGAACTCAATGTACTTTACAGGATTCAAATGCAGTCGGAAGAGCAATTGAGTGATAAAATTATTGGTCATGGTTATCTGGAGCAGAAAATTCAAACAGGTGCTGTAGAAGGTGTTCGAAAAGTATCTTCTTTACGACAGTAGCATTAGCAACAATATGTCTCTGGCGCCTTCATGGCTGGACCAAAGCATTTCGGTAAGCAGTCGACACATTTATTTATCAGTTACATACCTAAGTCATACCACATCATTCTGAATAGGTCTGGGAAGACAACTCTACTAGTTTTGACAGATAGTTGGAGAGTAACGACAGCGGGGAGTAGAAACATGGAAGGGAGATCTCGTCATTTTCTATTAGGGGCGCATCACAATATACAAGAGACACAAAAACAGCAACGGCGAGGCATCAACATCTATTGAGTACAACCATGGTGACAGTGATCTAGTGTACCCTTCATAAAGAAAACATGGATGTGGCAACAAATCAGCTTCAATGCATTTTTTATTTCTTTCCCGCTTTCCTTATTCTGAGCTCTTATCTGCATTTGAGACTGTTCCGACAAAAGGGTTTGAAAAGCACCTAACCTTCTTCTCTTTCTAACAGCAACCTCTAGTGCGATTCCATCTGCCTACGTCTATGCCTACAATGTCTCGCCAATGGATTGCATTGACGCCTTGCGCGCCCAGAAAGACTTTTGATCATACAGTTCTTCATTTGGCTGCCTCTGCTATCCTCTTCTATCCAACTTTGGGAGTCAGTTGCAAGGATGAACCGATCGCTTCTCAAGACCATTCCGCTTCGCTTTTTACCTTGGATCATGATGCAGCTGAGTAACTTATCATGCTGCTTGATAACCAAATCTACGGAGCTCAAGCCATGGTGACATTCACAGGGCTGGCAACAATTCAGGCGTCAGCTTTAGCAAAGTCCGAAATGACAACCATTAATGGTGCTCGAGATCGCCTCTTGCACCAGGACTTCGACATGTCACATGCTCAACAGCTGCACGGACAACAAAGTCCAATGATCACCATCAAGCGGCCTTGTGCTAGAAGTAAATTGCTACTAAACATCGCATTCACAATGGAATTTAGAGCCGTGGTGCAGCTGAAATATATCTTCATCAACCTTAGACTAACCACCCTTCAGGATGAGCCGCAAAAGGATAAAGAGACGCTAGAGGGAGCCATTAGCTTGGAGGATGTTGTGCCTTTAATAACTTATCGCTATACTCCGAGGTCAACAGCATAATCCAAACAGAATTGGATCCACCGGATGTTTTGTGAAGCAGATCTCTGTGGCCATGTTGAAAAGGACAGCGACAACAGTTTGAGTATGATGACAACCAGCTTGAACCTGCAGTTGCGGCAAGAAGAATTGCTTGCAGCAGCTTATGAAATCGCTTCTGCTACTGAAAGCCCCGCGATTGTGGATCGGAACACTCCCAACACTAGGGTACGTCCTAACCGTCCGGTATATTCCCATCTAACTCTTCCTTCTCAGGCATTAGAGAAGGTTAAGCCATTTAGTCTCCAAAATAAGCATTCGTATTGCTCCAGCGGTTTAAGCAGTTTATGGCGTGTTAGCTGCAATCAATTCTACAATTTTAGTAACAGCATCAGCAACAATAACAATGGAGCTACCAGTATCTCTGGGAAAATAGCCATGATTCCAATGAGCACCATTTGCGGCGTAGGTGTGAGTATGTTCGTGGCATTGCTGTTTGTCATTTGCGAAATTGAGCGCTCAGACAATATGTGCGATCTGCATAACAGAATATGAAATTGGGGACCATGTGCGTATATTGCCATGTTCGATCAATATCATACTGGATGCATCGACCCTTGGCTGCTGCATGTAGCTTCGTTGTGTCCGATCTGCAAACGGGATCATTGGCCAGCGTCGATTATAAAAGACTGATGACGGAAGGCTTCTGTTGGCGATTCTTAGTCTATATTTTACTATGGTGTTTTGTCAAGAAAGATGTTGCACAGATCTCAATAGACTAAAAAAAGTTTCGTAATAACACAAATTTTCATTATTACTGAACCATGTGGTAAAGCATAGAATCCATAAGCTTTTATTATGTTGCACCGCAACAAAAGAATCATCTTGCGGCCTTTTTTGATTCATCGCCCTTTTACTCTTTCATCCTCATTCTCATTTTCATTTTCATTTTCATTTTCATTTTCATTTTCATTTTCTCATTCGAAATCAAGGATCAGCTACTGCTTTCTTTCTCTCTCTGATACTCATGACACAGCACAACCTTCTTCGTCCTACCAATGTTTTGCCCTTTTCAGAAATGCCCGTAATCCCTCCTCGATTGCAGCTACAGGAGCAACAGCGGACGCTAGAGAAACATCGACGACAACAGCTGCGTCATAAGCAATCCCAACCCATCCTGCGCACACAGCGTTCGTTTCAACACGACCACCAACAAGCACGCCATAGCAGAAGTTATAGCAATGGTAGTAATACTCTAACAAAACCAAGATTATTCGAATGCACAGCAACTTCTCCCACCTCACCCACTGCTCACTCAGGACATTCCAACTACAATGTCAGCAATAATAGCATTGACAATATTAGCAAAAATCATAGTAAAAACGACTATGGTCACAATCATAACCATGATCATACCTGTGTCGATAACAATGGCAGTAGCAATAGCAATAGAAATCTCGGCATGGCTAAAGGTAGGATGCGTTCAGGATCCAACCCTGCCCCTAGCAGTAACAGCAGACATTATAGGAATAATTCAAATGCGAACAATCTTCAAGAAGACTGGGCTTCGAGTTTATCCACTCGATCCAACACCACAGGATCATCCTTTCAGGATCGATTAAGAGAACGTGATCGAGAGAGGCAACAGAAGGAGAGAGAAGAACGTGAGATGGCTGTAAAAGCGCTCCGTGAGGGTAATGGAGGGGCAACTTTTGAATGATACGCATAGCAAGCTGAACTTCAGATGCTCAATTCAACTCCCATTTTAACATCTGTATTAAATAGATACCAATCAAAGTGCGTTCAACACAACATCAGATCTTTTCGCTGCAACTACACCAGCTGTACAAAGCACAGGAACAACGCTCTTGAATAAACTACGAGCAACTAAAGACGTTATCAATGACGCTATCGCAGGTGAGGAGCGCTGGCCAGGTATGTTACAAATAACGCAAACAAATCTACACAAACAACAATGAGTGTCATGTTAATAATGTAATTTATTTGGTTGGCTCTCATATTTCATCGATTTTATTAAACACGTGCATATTTATAAAACTGAATATACTTTTAATAATTTCATTTGTCTACAGATTCTGATGACTCGGAATATGGAGGCGAATCTCATGTTCGTCGTGTGCTCCGAGAATATGCAGATAAGAAAGAAACTACACAAGCGGCTGCCAAGATTGCAGAACTTGAGGCGATCCCAATTATACCCACAAAGTCCGGATCAAGGTCTCAAAACACTAGGCGTATGGTTCGAAAGGAGAACATCATCAATAACGTTCGCGCTATCAACACAACGAACATAATCAATTACTCTATCTCGCCACAGGCCTCGCCCTCAGCAACATCTGGTCTCCCCACACCGCCCTCCCCTCTAGATATGAATTCTTATTCACAACACCAGAGAGCAAGAGGCGGTAATAATGTGTCATCACGACCAGAAGATAGCACAAAAGGACGCGAAAATAGCGACAGGAGTTTGATCAATGATCACCAAAATAACCCCATCAATAGCAACACCACGCTGCATCCGCCAGTGCGGATAAACAGATTCCGTACTAGTAGTGATGCTAGTCTGAGTGAAGCCCTAGGTCGACTGGAAGGTAAACGGAATCAGGATGCATTGATAGCACAAGTCAGTCATTTGGGAAGCACAAGAGCTAGATCTCCTCATCGTAGTAACCGCACATTCAAAGAAAACATCGACACCTCGCCTCCTCCGCCATTACCTACACCCAAGAATAACTTCCGTCAACATCAGCAGACGACACCACGGTCGTTATCCCCGCCATCTTCTGCTACAACACCGTCGCCGCTGACGTCGTCCTCTTCTCAACGACTGAATAACCTTGGTGCATATGGCCAATGGAAACAACAGCAGGAATAGCAATAGCTTTGTGTGATCATTAAAAATGTGCGGTGTCATGTGTGTATGTATCCAACCAAATGTGAATTGTTTCATCTACGCGTTTCATTTTGTAAGCTACTAGAAAAAAATTTCGCTATTTTGCTCTACATCCTTTACCTCTTTCTTCATTATCTCCTAAAAAAAAAAAAAAAAAGATATGCAACGAAGCAACGAACAAAACAAACACGGTGCCCGCAATATTGCCAATCAGTATGATGCCAATCATCATAATACCAATATTGATCAGTCTGCACGAGATCTCAACGCCACTTCTTCCAACAATTCTGACAGGCAGCAATCCGGTGCCACCGCCATGAATGCCCAGCTTCACAATCCTCAGCATAGATCTGAGTACGAAGTCGCTGGCCCTCATATTGGGGGTACACCTCAGCCCTATGACAGCGTCAAGATCGAACATGCCAAGGATCATCTCGTCGAGTCAATGAACAAGTTGGCCATGGACTCCAAAGACAACACCAATACCGCCGGTTCTGTTAGCACTACTGGGGCCCAAACAGACCAATTTGTCAAAAACTCTACTCAGGATGTAGCTGGTATTGGCAGCGTTCATTCTAACTCTACAACTACTCCCAAGACATCAACGTCGCCTACAAATATGCACTCAGTGCACCAGCCACAGACAACCTCGCACATCGACCATAGCAGCCAGGTAAGAGCTAGTTCACAATACCTAAATGTAGCCCCTCATTACGTATTCCATAACCCTGTGATAATTTATCGGACTCGGATCTGTTTCGATTGTACAAGCATAGTCTGCCCACATCAGCCCTTCAAGCAAAACCAATGGTGCTTCAAGAGTTAATGCAGCTGATAGGAGGACAGGTGACGTCATGCCGACCACTTCAGTTACGCCATTGGCCCCTAGTCACTCATCGTCTACCAGTGACAATAACCAATACCATCAGCGTCATCATGGCCAGACTCAACAGCAACACCTTGACCATAACCAGCAGCAACACCCACCTGTGTCGATGAAACATAATCAGGTTCCTACAGCTGCTGTCATGGGTGCTGCTTCTGCCATATCCTCTGCCCCACCTTTGAACGACAACGTGACCTCAACCACCGATACTCCTGTGACTCCAGGACAGGCAGCAGATCGTAATTTATCTTTGGAGGCTTCACCTCACCATAACTCAGGTCAGTACCACTCAACCCATCCAGGTGGTATGAAATCGGAGCGTACGGCTGAGAATAAGTACAGAATGAACGATCCTAATGCGAGCCATCATCAGCAGGAACAGCGTCATCAAAGCATCACTGATAAGGTCAAAAGCCTTTTTCACCATCACGACTCGGCCACAACATCCGAAAATGAGCTCGCTGCTAATGATCGCAGCAACGTGCATTCAGGTGGCAACGTAGCCGATGCTCCTACAGCTAATGCAAGAACCGCAGAAACAGCTGCAGCTGCCAAGCTAGCGTATATGGATAAGGCTTCAACCCCTGGCCATCATTCGCTCACCCACAGTACTTTCAAGTCAGATCACCATGGCACTTCTGACAACAAGGCCGATGCACAGTTGTTAAGGACCAAGCATGAAGGGCATCAAAGCCCCAATAATACCTCTACTTCTGCCACTACTTTCTCTTCTAACGCCAAGGATTCGAGCTCTTTAGGCAGAAATCCAATGACTTCCCGGGCTGATGGCTCTGAAGTAAGAACAGCGGCTGGAGCAGCGGGCTCCTACCTTGGCAACAAGAATACTCTTGCCACAGATGCGCCCAAAGATCCCCATCTCCACAACGATAAGCTTGACAAAATGAAAATCTCGTCCCATTCGCCCGTAGTGAACACGCATGTGAATGCTAACACTGGTGCGGACATGGACTCCTCTGCTACGACGTACACACCCTCGGCCAATAGTGCTCATATGCCTACGCCTGGAAGCAACCCTGCTACAATGGCAAAGATGACTGCCACCGAGAGGACCTCTGTTTCTGCGGGACATCATGCGAATGATAATATCAAATCCCCCACTGACGCTGCTGCCGCTGGCGGCGCTACTTCTGCTCATACAAGCCATAAACCAGCAACAGCAGCAAGTAAGGACTCGGTCTACATGAAGGCCACTCCTCATTCAGCGAATACCGCCAGCAGAACAAACATCTCATCTTCGGGCAACAATGCCGGTTATTCAATGGGCAGTCATGTTCCGCCAACCAATGACAGAGCGATACCGACGATGCCGGGGGCTTATAAAAGTGCTGCTCCACAGGTTGGACCTGGAGAAGAAGTTGTTTGGGTGAAGACTACGACAATCACAGACCCCGAAGGAAACGTGGTGGAGTCTCGCCAGAACATCATTGACCCACGTTAGCAAAACACTGTCAAAAAAGAAGCTACGCTGTGAGCTAACAAGGAGAGAATACTCTATCCAGATGCATGTCACTTGTAAATATCATTGCAGTCTTTAGCTTAATGCTGACTATGTCACTTGAAAACATCAAGGACGCTATTTCAACGATTAAGGTCCAATAATAAATTGATTGAATTAACTGAGCTAATCATTTAATCATGGACATTGCGATGCGCTCCGTCAAGAAGTTCGAAAGAGCGTCGTTGACGGCCTCAGGGTTCCCTGTAATGACATTGTATCCGCTCTAATAAAAATTGTCCCCTGCGCCAACTCCGTAAACAAAGCTGTTGGGTACGATGTAACTAATGCTGGGATAATAGCGATGTCATTTTTGTCTAATAACTGTAATGAAGGAGCCATTTATAGCTTGTTGATAATGGCTAAAAAAAAAAAAGATCGTGTGAGCTTGGGATATGAACATATTTTATTTCTTTGATGTGTATGAGCGCATGAGTGCGCCTGTTATATTTGAACTGAACTGATGTCGCTCATTCGATAATTGAGTGACTCAACTTGATAGTAGTTTTAGCCTCCGTGAAAAGTAGCGTGAGAGAAGGTATCATAGTAGTATTGTTTCCCTTCAACGTCAATACCATTTCAGACACCATTGGGTGTGTTGAAGTAAGTTAAGACTTGTTCGTGGGCCTGATACACCCACATGAAGCAAAAGACATGTCCGTTAGCCTTCATGTCCGCATGCATCATTATTCTACAAGAAAATATAAATATACATAGGTGGGTCTCGTTACATTGCCATTGAAGCGATTAGTCTCTTGGATATCCCTCTTATAGGCTACATGTTACCTGAGATACGGATAATAACTAAGGATCATTTCAACGGACAGTGATAAGCTCCTCTTATGGTTACGTATATGGAATATCAACACTGAAAAGGATAGTATATACATTTGCGTTTTTTCCCCTCTTCTTTGCTCTTCTAGGTCCTGTGATTGAAACAATATCGGAAATAGACATCATATTTAAGCTATTATGATGCATGACGAGGGACTCTGGATGATCAATTTTCTATTATTATTAAAAGGTTGTTTTTCTTTTTTCATAATGAAAAGAATGATCTTTACTTAGACACTTCAAAACCTGAGGCATTTAGCTCAGAATGAACGGTATAGTATCTCTCAACCAGGTATAATTTGCTGCGAACCTTCTGGAGGGGTTCATACAAGCATAGGTTCTTGTCACCAATGATTTCTTGGCGAACGTCAGCTGTGGTACCAAGGTGAATAAGAAGAGTAGTAGGGAAGGAGAGTTGGGGAACCAAGCTGAGCTTTTTCTCCAAAACGGACTCAGATATGGAAAAAGATATGCATAGCAAGACCCATTCACTTTGTTCTAATGGCTGTCAGTCAGCAAACTGAACGCCATTGCCACCTTGCGTCTCAGTTTTAGTCTGATCTGCAAGGACCTATCAATAGGGAGGTTTCTTTCTAGTTAGCGAAAGGATAGGCGCCCATAAGATGATTGTTTGGACGGCATTCAGAATAACTTTTAATTTTTGCTATAGGCAACACTCGTCATTCTTCATATAATTTCTCTGTGGCATCCGTAAATTGGCACTAAACTGTAAAGCCTGTCATGAATATTAAATAACGCCTTTCTTTACTTGAGATGAAAAACTATTGCTGAGGCCAGAGCGCTGAAGGTTTTTATAAGGCTGAAAGCAGAAGGTCAACGTCGGACGCAAATAGTGGGTGGCTCCACCGACTTTAGGCTCGCTAATTATTGCGAAATTATGTACTTTACTTGTAGATAGCATCCTATTTCTCAATTGCTTGGTACTCACTGTTTACTTTTGTGAGCTGTTCATCTACACGAAACTAGATAAACTGTGGCTCATAGAGTCTTGCGAGGTGTTTTGCTCTGGGCGCAATGGGGTCTTGGGCTACTTGATCTAATTAACAGTCAACTCTTCACTAAACTTTATCATGCTCTGCCGAACCCTAATTGTTTTTGTGCTACAATTAATCTTAACCCTTCACGAGTGTATGGATCAAAGGAATTAAAGAGGCGTCCCTTTGTCGTCTTTAACCACTTCGAACGGGAGGCAGGATAGACAAGAAGTAGCGAGTATAATTGAAAAACCATGATGCGTGAAGGAGATGCAAAATGAATCATGCGCTGACTGAACAGACATGGTCATAGGAGCGAATACCTATTCACTAAGAGGAAATGGGGCTAGGCCCAAGACAAGAAGGCTATAGCCGATATAAGAAAGCTCGTTGCATTGCTTAACATCTTCGCTTTGGTTACTCTATTGGTCCAGTTATCAAAGTAGGTTTATTCCATCTCCTCTTTGTGCAACAGTGTTGCTTTGTTGCTTACATTTACGATATTTTCATTCTTGTTCTATATCTTATTCCCTACACTGGCCTGGCACTTTTTTTGGTTTTATATTCCATGAATCAGTTGACCGCCATGTATCTTTTGAAAGTGCGTTAAACTTTTTGATCATAAGCTAATACATGCATTTATAACATGCGTCTTTGCCTTACATACCGTGTGCGATTTACCTTATTCGTACTTGCAATTGGATCTTTTTTATTACTACTATTATGGTTGTATTGATTAAAATAAAAACATTTGGAAACAAGAAACCAAGCATCTAGAAGAGTCTGACTTCCTCCTTTGTTTCTAGACAGAACTATATAAAACTTTATACAATTCTGCAGCCTATGGATGAGAATGATGGAGCAGTTCTTTTGTGAGCTTACGACGCAACAGGCAGAGGTACCCTCGATGATACGTTGACGCGTAGCACCTACAAGGAGGATGAATGGTCATACTGACGAGAAAATACATTGCTGAAGAAGAGGTTGATCGAAGCTTCTGCATGTTCGTACCCTCGCTCATCCTCTTCTATTTGTGAGGAAACAATCAGCTAATGTGGTTTGGAAGGAATCTATTCCCTATTCTACCCTTCTTTCGATTCTTTGATCTCTCCTCCTTAAAACGCTCACTCCAAGACTTATTATTCAGGGAATTTGAGAGCAAAGTAAAAAAAAAAAAAAGCCGTAAGTGGACTGTTTTAACCATATCCTAAAGAAGGATGGGAGTACCAACCTTAACCTTCCAGAGAGACGCACAATGGTGCGCGTGTTGTGCACGTTGCGGTGATCTCACGTGCTGATTGGCCAGAGTATCTCCAACATTCACCAGTCATTCGTTGCGTGTTGAGATGGAGATCAAGATAGAGAAAGGGAAACGATCATCCCGATTTCAAACAAAAAAAAAAGCTGCACTAGACTCTGTTTACTCTTTATTGCCACTTTTTTTAACGGTTGTTCTAATTTCAATTTTATTAGAAGTAGCTCAAATATCATAATCCGTAACAGGAGTGAAGGAAAGAGGCCATTTGGTATGGAAGTCCAGTCTCTTGAACTCAGTAAAAACTTGAATGGAAAGGAAGGAATTTCTGATATTTTTGAACTACAATGAACGTACGATCAGAGTGTACACGGACAGACATTTAGACCATTCATTGAAAAAAGATCGCGACGCCACAAAGCCAAACAATTGACTCCGATACCGTTCTTTTCGTCCCTTTCTTCTTTCCCTTCCTTTTCTGCTTCTTGATCACTGAACTCTCTTTTTCAACCCTTATTCTCGTCCTTGCACACACTTTAATATCCAACTATTACTTTTGCATTCGCTCTTTTTCGTCCACCTTGTTACACCCTTTCATATACTCCTCCGCCTTCACTTGGAATAACTAAGAAATTTTTTCTTTTTATTCTCTGCGAAACCTATGCACATATTCAAATCGATCCGTCAGTTAACACTCTGTACACTTCCAGCTCAACTGCGCTGATCTCTTCATATACAAACATATACACATTTAATAAAATGTCATCAACAGGTCCTCGTTCGCCTCACGCTTTCAGGAGTGGTGGAAGCAATCAGAGCTCAGATGAGATCGCGACCAACAATGGGGTTCCTCAGCGACCTCCTCGCCAGAATAGACAGAGGTCAGGGTCGTCTTCATCCCCAGTCATGAATGGTACACAATACTATCAGCACTTTCAGCAGCATCAATATCAACAAGATCCGTATTACACACCATCGCTTCACTCTAATCAATCTCCTCGACCTTCGCCTCGAACTACACCGAATACATACAGTGCAAACTACCAATCTGTGCCAGCTTCTCCCATGACGTTCCAACTTCCTCCTTCTACCATATCGACTCGTGATGATTCATTGAGATCTGGATCTATCCCACTCCACTCACACCAGCAACATCAGCAACACCAACAATATCCACAGTCATCATCATCTTCTTATCGATCACCGCACATGTCACCTGGATACCCTAGTAATGGACAGTTGCCAAACATGCTACCACCGCCTTTGTCACTACCGGATTCTTTTTTAGAAGATCAATCAGATTATGCTGGGTACTACTCGTCTGATGTTGGGATCTTTTCCAGCCCTCCACTTCCAGGGACTCCACAGATACAGATTCCCTCAAGCAACAGCTCTCTTCACCCGCGACCTTATTATGGACATAGTCCAGATCTTCCGCCTAGCCCATCCAGGCCAGGAGCCAGAAGTGGAGGCAGTGGGTTTTTGCCATCGCCACACATGACACCAGCAACTTCTCCTCTCCAAATCGATTTTCCATCGCTATCCCTTAATGGTTAGTAAAAAGGATTCTTCTGGGAAAAGGAGTGGTTTAAAATTATATATTTTGGTTTACTCCCTAAAATTGCTGCATGTGTTTGTTCTCTGGAATGGTGTGAGAAAAGCTTTTATTTGTTTACTTTTACTTTTATGGTTGATTCGACGTTTAGACACCGACAATCGAAACAGAGGTGAAAAAGAGAGTGCGAGGGAAAAAATGGAATGCAAGAGTAAATTGAGAGCCATGTTTTTCACTACTATCCTGTCAAATGGACAGTTACAGCAACGTGGGTCAGGCGATTTGCAGTCACACAACCAAAAAAACTATCATGGCCCTCAGAGTAGCACCCTGATAGCCATGTTGGGTGCCATGTGTTTCATGCTCACATCAATATTTATTTACTACTCTAATAATTAAGATGGTAAAAAGATAATTCATGACATGGTCTGGCCTCAATCCGAGAATATCAGAAAAAATAGATAAAATAGATCTTTGCACATAATAGATGAATTATGTATGTGGAGGATGGATACAGGGGTCATGGTGCTTTACAACAGTATGATCTATGCTCCTCAAATGTATTCGTAATAAAGCTGACTTGACTACCATTCAAACTCAATCTAGATGCTTGTCGTCCTAGTCATGCTAACTCTGGGCCATCCTCAAGCACAGGAGGGCGCGATCGTTCCTATTCAACTTCGCTCTCAACTGTGTCGACAGATGAGTCGGTTGCGAGCCGTAACTCGCTCATGCCTCGAGCTAATGGTGATTCGTCTACTCAGCCTGAAGGGTTCTATCGAGGCCATCCTATAGTGCCAACAGAATCTTTCGTGATACCCACACATGATCAGTACCCTCCTGACTCGCTTATTCTGTTTGGTGGAACGGCGACACATTCAGAGGGAGGACTCTTCCGAAAGGATGCAAAAGAGTACTTGATGCTTACCAACTCAAGCTTGCTCAAGTACAAGACAATGGAGAAGGCTTCCAAGGTCTTTGGTAACCACTCTGTCTGGTCTTCCTCTTCGGGACACCAAATCTTAACCCCTCAACAGATCAGCCAGATCACGAAAGACCATCGTATCTTATCGCTTAACTCCATTGTCGGTGTTTACGCTCACCAGTCACCAGGCAATGACGTTCAAATCATTATCGAGTACTTAGTTTCAATCTCAGCCCAACCAGCAACAATGCATTTTACTCCATCTCCAGAGCAGGCCGAGCCATGGCTCAGGGAGCTGCGTCAAGGATGCAATTATTATGCATCTCAGGCAGGATTAGTCTCCAAAGGCACTCGTCAGCGGCAATGGGTGGTAGAAAAGATGCAGGATGACTTTATCGCTCTTCCCACTAGCGTTGCAGAGAATCATCCCACAGCGTTGGCAGCTGGAGGTATGTGGCGAGCCTACTTCAGAAGCCAGAATATCAAAGGCGTACCTGTACAGGAAAGCGGCACCACACCAGATACTAAAGTTGCATTAGAGGGCAAAGTAGTGGTGGTTGCCGTTGGAAACTCTTATATCCACATAATGCCTCACAATCTCGGGAACGGGAGCACAAAAGATGATATGAAAGATGAGCGCACGATCCTACAATACCCACTGCTGACCGTCAGATCCATCCATTACAAAGAAAAAGACGACACTTTCACAATCTGCTTTGGAACAACTCTTCGTCAACGGACAGTTGTTATCACGTTTGCTTCAGCTAGAGCACGTGAAATCATTATTGCCATCCGCGCTAGAATTGAAAGTCTTCGATGGCTGTATCCCTTGCAGAGAAAAGGCGTTGACTTGTCCATGTCTGAAGAACTCTCTCGACCCATTCCTGTACCCTCAAAAGAATATATGGTTGATCTCGGATTCGATGATCTATTGAGAGCCGAATGTTACGCCATGGGTGTCGATCGGAAGGTTTTTAATAACGTAAAGGTAGATGGCTTTATCCTCACAGTGGGCAAGGCTGGTGATACATCAGAGACCAAGCGCGATTACAGCGTGGATGAAATGAAGTGTCTCTTTAGAGCTCTTCGATTCAACACTACATTCAAGGAGATTAGTTTCCGTGATATTTCCTTTGCAGCACTCCACAAATCCAAAGTCCTACGAGATGGCACTACCCGATATGGACTTCGCCTTGATCAAGAGTTTTACGAATTAATCATGGGAAATCCCCATATCCGTGCATTGGACCTACACAACTGCCACTTAGATACCAATACAATCGGTAGCATTGGGCGTGCCATCCGAGATGGGTACACTGCTGGCTTGCGTTTGGAGCTCTTGGACCTCAACGGCAATATTGCTTCAGATGGTGCTGATGTCATGACTCTTGCCAAAGGGATCGTCAAACACGCTGGCACACTTCAATGTCTCGATGTTGGTAACTGTCAGGTTACAGGCGATGGTATCAATCAAATCATGCATGCATTCGTTGCTAACCCAGATGTAGCGTCACATCTGCTGGAGACATTTAGCATCCATAATAATGCAGAGAGCAAAGTTAATTCCTTCATCTTGGATATGTTCTTGAAACATTCGATGCGCCTTGAGTCACTGAACCTTTCGGACTTGACCTCTTGGAGTAAGTCCCCAATTTTAATGGCTGAGACTCTGACTAGCTGTGGTGGTAGTCTCAAGTCCTTGGATTTAAGTGGCATGGCATTGCACCCTTCTACACTGGATCAGGTCCTTACTTGGCTCTCAAGCAGCGGTTGCAAGTCTCTGGAGCAGATCAAAGTCGAAGGATGCGGATTGGATGGCAACCAGCTTGCCAGTATCCTAGAGGCGATTGGTCAAAGCGGGAACCGTAAAATTGAGGTCCTCGCTGGACGGAACTTGCTTTCAGATGGACAAGATTTGCCCGACAACTTACTTGGTATCTTGGCTACTGGAGAGACAGCGACCTCTTTGGGCCTTCGAAGGACCTGCTGGAGTGAGTCGGCATTGCGCCAGCTGTTCGTTAGCTTGAGCCAGAGTTACACGCTCAAGAAGCTAGACTTGAGCGCTGTTTCGTTGGCGTCGAGCCGCGATCCTGATGTGGAAACATGTAAACTTTTAGGCCAAATGCTTGCTTCATCCGCAGGTCGCTTAGAGGAATTGTATATTCAGGGCGAGGAGACTCCAGAGTTGACATCTCGCATGGGCAGAAACTTATGGAGATCATTTGAGGGGCTAGGCCATAGTCGATACTTGGCTAGGCTCGATGTACGACGTAATCGATTCAAGGACGAAGGAGCCATGGCTCTTGCGGAAGCCCTTCGTGTCAACCAGAGCTTGGTTTGGTTGGATATGGATGAGAATGATGTAAGTCTTCAGTTTGAATCCACATTAGACATCAAGGTGCAATAGCTTGGAAGGAAACTCATTGTTTATCTTCAATGCATCTTATAGGTGACAACGGACGGATTTAACGCAATCTTGTCTGCATTCTACCAGGGCGGTACTGAGCAGGTACCCACCAGCAGTCGGTATTACAACAGCACATTGTGCTACTTTGAGCCTCCGGTGAGGGATGTAAATAAACAGACTCAGATGCTCAAGGATGCCATGTTGGAGACTTACAAGACCGAACAAGAAACACGGTTCTTGTTGAGCAACTCTACAGGTAAAGATGCGCGCGAGTGGAAGGAGCGTTTAGCACAAATCATTCGACAGCGCAGCCAGAGTTCTGAAGCGATCGCACGTCTTGAACGTGCAATTCAGGGTATTACAGCTATTGTGGACCGTAACAAGGCAGCCATGGATGCTGTGATTCGTGATCGAGAGCGCCGACGTGAACGAGATCACGGCTACGATCAGACCAATGATCATCGGCACTAAGTACTAGAAAAAATAGAGAGCAAAGGAGATCAATCCAGGCAAAGAAACGAACAAGCTATTATTACTATGACTATTTATGTTCACGTTTATACCCACGCATTCTCACGCCATTGCAAATATGATTTTTAGATTACATATATCACATGCATTTTAAATTAGTAAATATATCTCCTTAATAAATAATTTAATTCTGTTAATGTCTATTATTTGTTTGTTTTCCACATGCACAGACATGGCTGCCAGTTCATCGCACTTGCGAACCACAGTCGTAAATTCCTCACTTGTGCATCTGCTGAATACATTATTCTCAGAACACGAACACGGATCAGTCTAGTTGGATCAAGGGCTCAATTCAGCACAAGGGTGTCACTACGACTGTTTCAAGATCAAAGCACAGTAGCTATCACCGATTCTCATTCTTCAACAACAACCGCAGCAATAGCAGTGAAAGCCGCTGGTTTGACTTATAGGCCTGCTCTTGCTTCAAAGAGCAAATTTGTTATCAAACCATTGGCTACTGTCCGTACTCCACATCAACAAACAGAGCATCCATGGACATCACAGGAGGATGACCTATTATTTGATCTTCGACAGCAAGGCAAAACATGGAGAGCTGTTAGTACTCAGCTCCAACGACCGATAGGATCGTGCTATTCTCGCTACTATCGCTTTCTGGACCCATTTCTAGCAGATGCAATCGAAGAGGATGATATGGACGAAGGTAGAGAACCAGATTATCAAGAATTTATGAAGAGCGCTATCGAAGCTAGTCAACGAAATCTGGAAGCCAATGTCCCTCCAGCACGGTTAAGAAGAGCTAAGAAAGAAAAGTCGAGTGAGGCACCATTGCCATTGCCGTATTCAGTTCAAGGCCCATGGACGACTAAAGATCGAGAACGACTCGAGATGTTGGTCGTAGCTAAAACACCTTGGTCAGTCATTGCTCGGGATCTTGAACGAAACCAAGAGAGCTGCAAGGAGAAATGGCTCCGGATCCAAAAGACTCGTTTGGAGGAGAGGCGTATATCGAGACGAATTAGGGGCGATCGGTGGATGCAACTTTACAAGGAAGGATTTACACCTTATCATCGGGATCAACTTGTTCAGGCGGTTGAGAAACAACTAAACGCCAAAAGAATTAATATAGAAGTAGGAAGAGGAGGAGGAGGCCGTTTCGACGATTATTATCCGTTATCCAGCTTACATGATCAGCAAAACAATGGCGAACCTTTTGCTATAGCGACACCGAACCAGATAGCACATTCCGGCGATTTTAATACCGGTACTTGTAACGGCCAAGTAATAACAGGAGGAGGGGGTGGGATGATAATAATCAATTGGGAAGCGGTTGCGTCTTCTCTGCACAACAAGTTTCCAGCAGATCGTCTGCAATCTATCTATCACGAGCTTGCTGCTGCAAAGCTGATATGGACTCCTGAAGAGGATGAACGACTTATGCGAGCTGTTATTCGATTAGGGCCTCCCGAATTCCAGCCAAAAATTTGGACTATGATCAAAGATGCATTCGGAGATGTGGTCAGAACCTCTGAGGATTACAAGGCTCGATGGAGAATCCTTGATCAGCCTCCGTTGGAGCGCGAGTGGGATGATTCTGAAAAGGTAAAATTTTGGCGACGATGGATGGAGTTACAACGCGGAGAAGAATCCTTATTGGCCACAGCGCCCTTCTCGAATACGAGCAGAAATCCTTCACTTCTTTCTCAGGCTGAGGCAATCGAAACTAAAACAGGCGAACAAAGTGAAGGAGCAGTGGTGGGGACTCCGTGGAAAGACTGGGCAATTTTGAAGGAGTCCATGTGGGACATCATTGCCGAAGGGCTAGAGTACAGACATGGGCGAGACTGTGAGCTTTATTTTAAGCAGACCACTCTTAGGTTTCCAAAAGACCCAGAGCTGTTTCGATATTTGACACATGAAGTCGCTAAAGTTTATTTAGAACCACGCAAAGTTCATTGGACGCCTGAGACGTCTAGGTTGCTAGTAGCTACGGTGAATACGTATCGGCAGGCCAATAAGACCATTAACTGGCGATCAGTGGCACAAATCCTTGGTGACAGATTCACCATGAAGCAATGTGAATATCGATGGGATTATTGGTCACAAAAGCAAAAACAAGTAATTGATCAACAGAACTCAGCAACACTGGACTCAAATGGGACTGAAGGAGCAACAGAAACAGCTATGTTGAGTGCTAAGCAAGATGGTATTGATATTCAGCCCAATGAAAGCCATAATACATTAGCTGTCATAGAGGATATTGAACGGGCTAAACCTCGTTTATGGACAGATCGGGAATTGGAGCTGCTGAATCAAGGTGTGCAAGAATATGGGCACAGTTGGGCGCAGATTCGGAATACTCTCTTACCACATCGGACGACTAAAGCGCTTTATGAACGTTACTGGCGTAGTCAAGCTAAAAAGCATGGCCGGTTTACAGAACGGGAAAGAAGCCTACTGGAGACTGCAATCCAAACACTGGGAGAAGACGCAGATTGGGCTTTGATTGCAAGCCAAGTTCCAGGCAGAACCGCCAGTCAATGTCGAAAAAATTGGAAATATAGTCGGACACACCATGTTGCAAAATTGGGTGAACCTTGGACTGACCAGGATGTCGCAAGGCTTAAAGAGGCAGTACATCGGTTTGGAACTAAGAAATGGACATTGGTTTCTGAATATGTCGTAGGCAAGACGGTGAGTCAGTGTCGATATTATTGGCGCGACAAATTGGATCCGAGCGTTAACCGCAAGCCATGGTCTGGAATGGAGCTAGATAAGCTGATGGAGCGGGTTGAAAAGATTATGGCGCGTAAGGACGAGGAGGAAAGGCTTCGGAACCAGGAATATCAGACGCGGGAGATGGAGAAGACCGATGGTAGTCTTGGTTCAAAAGATGTGAAACAGATAAACAAAAAGAAAGCGAACGAACTAGTTCATTTGGACCTTACACCGCGGTTTAAGGGCAAAAGAAAAATTGACTGGAAAGAAGTAGCTGAAGGAATGGATGGTCGCACGCCTGAACAATGCAGAGCACGCTTCAAAGCCAACCGTGAACTCTATCGTATTCAAGAGGAAGACTATTAAAAGTATCAATAACAAATAAAAAAAAAAAAAAAAAAAAAAAAGTGACTTTACTGTGGCTTTTGTATTTTTTTTTTTTTTTTTTTTTCCATGCTTGGTCAAAAAGTATTACTTCCAACAATCGCATTCTCCATCCCACCATCCTCTTTTTTTTTTTTTTTTTTTTTTTATATATATATATCAACAAAAATATAGAGACGATGCCAGCCGCCAAAAAAATTGTAAATCCAGAAAAGGAGCTTCGAGGAAAGAAGCCCTATAACCGTCATGGATATGGTGGACAAAAGAAGACATACCAAGCAAAGCCCAAAAAATTGGATGAGGGCGAAGTATTTGAGAGTGCAGCGGCTTTGAAGAAAAAGCTTCGCGACACTTTGAGACTATTGAGTAAAAACCCTAAGATGCCCGCAGATATCCGACAGGAGCATGAGCGACGTGTTGAAGCCTTGAAACTGCAGATTGCAGAGAAACAAGTCAATCAAACGGAACAAAAGATGGCTACTAAGTACCGCATGCTAAAATTTTTTGGTAAGTTTAATAACAATATATATATGACTATAAAAGACAGATATTCAATGTTAATTTCTTTCTTCTATTTTTTTTTTTTTTTTTTTTTTTTTTTTGTCTTGCAGAGTCCAAGAAAGCAGACCGCAAGATCAAGGTGTTTATGCGGCAACATCCCAACTGGGAGTCAAATGAAGATGAGAAAAAGGAATTGGAATCGTTGAAACTGGATTTGGCTTATATTCAGCATTTTCCGAAAACACAGAAATATATCTCACTTTATCCTCATGAGAATGCGGACGATCCAAAAGTGGCTAGAACCCGAGATGAGATTCGAGAGAAGATTCGCGTCGGTTTAGAATCAGGTCATATCCAACAGTTTATAAAGGAGGCGAGGGACGAAGCTAAGGCCAAAATCATTAACACCAAAAAAGATATGAAGATGACAACCGAAGAAGCCATTCGATTAACGGCTGAAAAGATTAACAGCAGCAAGCAGAAGAAGCTTAGATATGATGATCATGATAGCCAGGACCCGCTTGCTGCTCGTGCGAAGGCAACTGCCGAGCGTGATGCTGCCAAATCAAAGCCACAACAACAGCAAGCCGTAGAGACGGAAGAAGAGACATTCTTTGAGACTGTACCACTCAAAGTTGTTCCTGCAGCAGAAGTGAAGACCGTAGGAACACCAACAACACCCAAAAGCAATAAGCAGCAACAGGATAATAACAATGAGCCTGCCAAGAAGAAGGCCAAGGTAGAAAAGAAGGCCAGCGCTCCAGCACATCCAAGCCAAGAGCTGTCAAGGAATGGGCAGCAATCCACGGTGAAGCACCTCGGAAAGGAGCAGCAGCAGCAGCAGAAACAGAAAGAGCAGGCTGGAAAGGAGCAACTTAAAGCGGACACAAAGAAAGAGGCTGCTGCAGGAGTTACTGCTAGTGGAGACTCACAGCCTGCTGGAGACAGTGAAGTCAAAAAATTGGGCAAGTGGGCAAGGAAAGCCATGCGTGCTCATTCTGCAGCTGCAGCAAAGGAAATTAATTCTGCTGCTGTCGAGACAACGACTACAGGACTAGAGCCTACGTTAGATGACAAAAATGTGCCCGAGAAGAAAGAGATATCTGATACAGGAAAGGCTACAGTTACAAAGGAAAGCTCATCCGAGGAGAACATGAAGCCTACTGAGAAGAGCAAGGACAAGGAGAAGCATTTGGAGTCAGAAAAGATGACCAAAGTGAAACAAATGATGGAGGAGAAGAAAGGTAAAGAGCCAAACAATGCTGACACACCCAAGATCACAACATTGAAGATCGACCCTACTGATGACAGGGACAATGATCTATCAGAAGACAGTAGCAGTGATAATGAACAACCTATAGCACCAATTCGGAAAGTTGTCAAGGTGGATGAGTCGTTGTTAAAGGAGTTACCTGAGGTCCCTAAACGACGTGGTGGTCGCAATTTGAACAAATTTAAAAAGTAGGATATCACAAATCTAGCATATCACCTGAATTATAATAAAGACCTTTCGAAAATATAAAAATAAAAGGCCTTACTTACTATAAGCAAAAAGTTTCCGGTTTATTATTAAGAATAATGTTGCAAGGAGAAAAAAGATAGAAAATAAATCATGGCTGTTTCCCCCGTTTGATAGTTATAATGGGGCTAGACCAACGTTCAACGTTATTAGGTCGGCCGCGGACACCCCATGGCTTAAGCGCTTTGATCACAAGACGGTATCGACCATTAGGCAAGGCTCTAGTCACATCGTTTTTCTTTTTCTTCTTGTGCTTCTTATGTCCTTTTCTTTCGCCCTTTCCTTTGCCTTTGTCTGCAATCCCATCACTTCCATGACCACTATTCTCTCTATTCTCTCTAGCAACAGCATCATGATTTTGTAAAAGTAAGTCACCCATCCATGAGAACATCTGGATGGCGTCCTCTGAAGAGCCACTTCGTGTGACCCATGGATTGAAGCCATTAGGAATTAGTCCCAGTATTCTGGGTAAACATCGTGGCCGCCGTCGTAGGCCCTTCCCACCATCAGCACCACGCCTTCTATCCACAACCGGTCGTGCAGAGTTAGCTTGTTCCTTTTTATTGACCTTGTATCGCCTTCGCCTGCTTTTGTATTTGTTCCTCTGCGTCTTCTCCCGGTTAAGACGCATCACCTTCTCGACAGCAGAAGGTTGTAGCATTACACGTGAGTAGCCTTCATAAGGCATGTACAGACCACTCGGCATAAATGCCAGCTCTTGTGATCGAGCCAAGCGTTCTTTCATCAGCGCCAGCCTTATTGGATCTAAATCCAGATCAAAATTCACACTTTTATCTGAACCCCCTTTCTCTCTTGTCACATTCTTCACTCCTCCAGCATCCTTACCCAGTTTTGATATTCGACTCTTAGCTAAGACTTGGGCTTGTGCCTGAGCTACCACCTGCTCAGCTTCTCGGAGTCTCTCATCAGTCTCGATTTGGAAGGAGCCCTGTTCAGAGCCTCCAATTTCCAGTCGAATCCTGTCACCTCCACCACCAGGACCATGATCATCATCACAAACTGACTCAGCTTCGATGGTTAAGAGGGCTGTAGGGAAATTGATGGAGATTAAGATCTGGACCCAGTCTTGATTATGCTTCCCCACGACTACGCGTTCAAAGCTGTCGCGATAAAGATCTTTGATGGTATCCTTCTTAATTTTACCTTTCCCCTTGTGCTTCCCTCCAACTCCCTTTCCAAGTGGTGCAAAAGCTGCTTGATCATATCCTGACCTAAACTCAAATATGGGACCAGTTTGGCTCACAAGACTTTGAGGCTTGGTGAGGGCATGTGAGAATGTATATCGATCGAGCTTCAACGCAGGATATTTTAGTCCAGGATTTAAAATGGGGATTCCAGCCAGATAGCCATGCATTCCACCATATGAGACCATACTTGAGCCACAGATCTCACCCTTGTCTGTCCAGCATTTAAATTCTAGGAACCCACTGTAAAGCCATCGCTCCTGAATATCAAGATCATTGGGTGGTTGAATGTGGACACGGATCTTCCCGTTTGTGCCTGGGTGGAGAACAAGCTCTTTTGGTGACATGCTCACTCCACTTGAACTGATCTCTGAGGTCCGAAGGCGTGATTGGTTCACAGGGATGTAGTTATTGCCGTCCCTTTCAAAGCCATTGATTGAAAGTGCAGGGCGATGGACCAATCGCCAAATCCTAGTTGAACTGGATAAAGCTGGGTTGGTAAATGTGATTTCATGGTCCAATTTTTGGAATTGGGTGTCATTCAGGTACAATGCAGTAGGTGTGACAATCGTTGGGGGGTCGGTTGCAAAGAGCTTTTTTAGCGACACTAGTCCTCCGCCTTGCTGGTAGACCGAAGCTAGGCCAATTGCAGAACTGGGCCGGGCTGTTGGAACGGCAGTAGACTGAAGGAGATTCAATAGGGTCAATGCATCTGTTTTACCAAATTTAGACAGGTATAGTGCTTGAATGCCTGCCATATAGGGTGACGCCATGGAAGTGCCTTGCAACGTTGCAAGTCCACCTTTGGCAAGAGGGAATGTCGAATGGATCATGCCTCCTGGGGCTACGATATCTGGTTTATATCTCAATCGTGCATCAGGTCCCCATGATGAGAAATCTGAGACTTTGCCGCCACTAGCCAACTGTAAAATCTGATCCGTACCCGAAAAATTTACTGTAAGCTTTTTGCCCTGGCTTTTATACTTTGAACATCTCGGAGATGTCATTGCATCAAGGATTATGGTGGCATCTTCAAATGACAATCCCGCGGCAGAGACGTTATTGCTATTCACAGTCATACTCAATGGTTGCTGCTGAGGAACAGTGTCATATACGAGCATTCCCCCTAACTTAGCTGCAACTACTAGCTTCGCTTTTTCATCAAAAGTGCAATCGCCACGGCGCAGAAGTACTACGATATGTGACATGGGTGTTTGGAGGCTTTTGGAAATCAGTGTTGGATCATAGGCATGACAGCCTTTTAGATTAGACATTGGGATATAGACCATATAGTCGATATCATTCCTGAAAGAAGTCACAGGGATATCCAAATCATTGGCAGCCATGATTATAGCAATCCTTCCCACAGAACTGCTCTCCTTGTGAGCTGAGTCTTCCGATAGCCCTGTTGTTCCATAGCCTTGTTGATTCGTTGTTTTCCAGTAGAGATCGCCTGCGATTCCAAGGAACTGTGTATTATCGACACTTCCTACCGCAATAGCGCCCACAGCCGTGGCTGGTGCAGCGTCTTCGAAGAGCCCTAGTTCTCCATCATTACCATTTGCAATAGCTATATGTAGCCCCTTGTCAATATATGCGCTACATGCAATTGCAAAAGGTTCATCGGGCCACCCTGATGATCCACCCAGCGATAAATTCACGACGTCCATACCATCCCTATAAGCTGCCTTGAGCGCTGCAAGCAGAACATCATCGCTTACGTCTCCACCGCACCCGAAAACCCGGTATGCGCCAAGTGTAACTAAATTATTAAAAAAAAAAAATTTACTTCATGCCCTATTTTAAACTTTTTCACAATATGCAGTGCATTTTTTTTTTTTTTTTTTTTAATTACCATCTGGTGCAACGCCTACAAAACCTTGCGGCCCCAATGTGTCAGGGCCCTCATTTCGAGCAGCGACGATCCCAGCTACATGAGTCCCATGCCCTCCACAGTCCATTGGATCGTTATCAGGTTTGGGTATATCCTTTTCGGGATTACCACTATCATAGTCATCTCCTACGAAATCGTGTCCGTACGCAACTTTGCATCCTGGACCAAAACATCCTCCTAGAGCTGGGTGTGTGTAGTCGATACCTGTATCTATGGTATTAAAGGTGCGAAGTAAGGAAGAAATGAGTTTTTTTTTTTTTTTTTTTTTTTTTTTCGTATGTGTATTCAAAGCACGCTATAGTATAAACTTAATTGTTATTATACCAATAATCCCAACTTTGATGCCTTTTCCTGTCAGGTTCAATTTTTGATGAACTGCGGTTACCCCTGTCAAAATATGGGCTGATTGCAGATGGGGCCTAACCGCCTTGAGTGGGCCTAATGGCAGTTCTCTGGGCCTCTTTCGTGTTCTCTGATAAGGAGTGCATATAAAACAAACACCAATAAAACAACGACATAGATTGAAACGGATCAATTAAAGTGTGAATGCTTAAATGTAACGGCAATAAGAGGAGGTTTAGGCTGCTGGTGATTTACTTACCACAGGATAGATTCCAATTACTCCATCTAGCGCTGCAACATCCTCCAGCTTATCAGCCCCTCCTTCCAATCTAAACGAGATCACGTTCAACACATCATCTTCATCAATGCCAAACTCGTGCCGGATGACTACTCGGCCAGGAAGGGTTTCAAGTGCATTTAGTACTGCCGCATGCTGTGCTTTAGCTTCCTTTGTTCCTGGTGGCGCTGAAAGTCGCGCATAGTAGGTCTGGGCCGATCGTTGTTCCGATAGTGTTGCAATGTGGCTATCGTCACCTTGCTCTGGACTGAGCTCAGATGATGGCGGTGATGGTGTAGAAAGAGAGGGAGGGGAAGGATATGGTGTGAAGGCTAGAGAAGCCTTTTGCCTACTTTGCCGCTGTTCCTTCTTATCATAGCCATATGCCGCCTCACAGTTTTTATTATTCCTATTGCAGCCATTGGTGCCAATATAGGCGCCGCTTTTGTAATCTTCAAAATCATCCCCAGCAGACATGCTTTCAAGAAACGAAGGCTTGGGATTATCAGAAGACAATGCGAGAGAATTTTGTCGATGGATTTGCTGTTGGCGCTGTCCTAATGTTTCAGTCATGGAGCTATATGGTGGCACATGGTTGGAATGTAAAGATGCCAATCCTTCTACTGATGGGTTTGCTCCTTGCTCTTTGGCTTCCAAGGCGCAGACTGATGCGATTGAAGTGCTCTTGAATGTGTGCCAGGGTGGGACGCTGATAGTGCCTAGAATAAACATTAATGCTATATGGATACAGACTGACACAATTACGCGTCTCATCTTGACCTTCTTGAAAATAAAAAAATAAAACTGTTTGTGTTATTACGATGGAAAAGGGAAATGAAAGAGTAAGCTGGAAAAAATAAGAGAACGAGAGATAAGAGTCAGTGATCCGTCTGAAAGGAGCAGTATGGGTTAATTTAGCAAACAGGAAACACGTGGGGAGAAAGGAATAAAGGAGCCTTGAGAGATATGGGAATGGAAGGGGTCAAAGAATGAACGACTGAACATGTCTATCGCATTACTTAAGGATATGGTAGGATAAATAACGCGCATTAGAGTGGCCCATACGGTCATACAATGCAAAGTATATTAAAGTATATTGTACATGTATAAAATCTGACAAAAGCTACAAAACAATAGTGTATAGTACACCTTTCAGCACTAATAATCTTCACTCTTTTTTTTTCTCTGCCAAAAAGGGATGCTTTAGCGCGTTTGCGGCTGTGATCCTCCGTCTTGGATCAAGCGTCAACATCTGCTCCAGGAGATCTACTGCCAGAATAAGATCCTCTTGTGAATCAGTTCCAATAACGGGGGGTTTCTTAGATCGTGCTTTCCTCCGGAATTCTTCTGTTGCATTTTTGCCTACACTCTTGCTTTCAGTTGCAGTACATTCTGCAGCTGCAGCAAACTCATCAATATCGACGTGGCGATCATCTTTTTCATTCTCATAGTCATCCCCATCCCCATGCTTCATATTTTGTAGTAATGCTGACGTTGAACTGCCATTATCCGCTTTCTTGTTTTTATCGCTAGCATCATTATTAGCTACATGTGGGTGAGCCATGGACGGGTTGTAGGGAGGCTGAATGGTGCTAGCGGAGCCTGTTTTAGTTCCGCGCGTAATCGTTGTAGAATGAGTGGTGCGGTTTTTAAGTCCATCATTCGGATTTAACTTGCCATTTGACACTATGCTCGATGGTTGTTGTGAATGAGCTGTATGAGTGAGTTGTCTATCATCCTTAGTGTAAGATACAGTAGGCGCCTGTTGGTGCTTTAATCCTCTAGGATCATTTGAGGTGAACATAGGGCGCTGTTGACTCTGCTGCACAAGGCTTGTTTGTGACGCTGTTATACCACTCAGAGATAGCTGTTGTGCTCTAGCAGCTCTAAGAGCTCTAGCAGCTCTAGCGGCTGATATAGCTGCAATTTTCCGATGCGAAAATTGGGTGACATACCCCGGAGGCGGATTGAATCGAGTTGGATTCAAAACCCGGCATATTTTAAGAAGGCAAATAGGTTCATCTTTAACAGTGGGCACATTGGTAACGAAAGATCGGTCTAAAATAGGAGACCAGATAGAAGACATACTTAGCGAGATGTCTAAAGCCTCATAAAAGGTGGCCATTAAGATCACAAATGAAAAGCATACCAAATGTCGCTGCGGCTTTTTCCATTTCATGTCTTCCAAAAAGAATGGCGATTTCGAGCACAGCTTCAACATCGTCGATTGAATTGAAAAATGGGAACCTTCCTGTCAAGAAGGCTATCAGAATACATCCCACCGACCATATATCCAACGCTGTCAATAGAAACAGAAGGTTAGCTTTCGGACATTGTCCAACGGATCTGACCTAATGTATAATATCAAATAACCCTTGCATTAATTTACCAATTGTCTGATGTAAATGTCTAAATAGCACCTCAGGTGCACGGAACCCTCTTGTCCCGGCTCGATTGACCCTTACTACTGGCCTAGAAGGAAAGTCAATGACATAAACCTTGTCTAAGTCAAGCCTTGCTTGATATGAGTTTTCATGCAGTCAGGATGGTTTGAGAGCAAAAAAATCCAGTACCTTGGGTCTTTTCGAAGTACTCCAGGCTCACGGTTCGTAGCAAGGATTGAATTCTGTGAGTTGATTGGCCCTGGCATGGGAACAGAGGTTGGTATTTTTTGCTTTGTACTGTTGATAGATGTTAACGTTTGGAATGCTGATGACGGTGCAGAGACTGAGACATTAGACAACTCAGTGCCGGATACTTGATTGCCTGATTGGTTTGCTGGATTACTAGTAGCAACAGATGTATTTTTGACGCCTGAACCCGTTCGAATTGCTGTATCTTCAGTTTTAACATTGGAGGTTGCTAGAGAATGAGCCACATTAGTTTTCTCAGCATTGACGTCTGAGGTCCCTGTCATAATGTTTCTTGCAACGGCTACCTGTGGTTGGATATTCGTATTTATTCTATTGTCAACTGAAACTCGGCTATCCCTGGCCGCCTTAGACTCAGGGGTAGTAGATGTATCGTTTTCCCTGGTGGGTGGATCTTCCTGCCGATGAGCCAACCCAAAATCCACGATTAAACCCGTCCTTGCCTCTGTGTCGTAAAGGAAGTTGCTTGGCTTAATATCTCTATGAATGATCCCAAATGAATGTACATGCTCAAGTCCTCTCAAGAGGGCTCGAAAATAGCAGCGAATATCATCCATTGGCAAAGTCTTGTAGTAGTCCTGGGTTTGAAGCGAGGCAAATAAAAGATGAATTTGCTGTGCATCCAAAAATGACGATATAGCCATGAATACAGAGACGAGTATTAGACATACCCGAAAATCGCGGTGTTCAAAGTAAGGTAATACTACAATGACTTGGTCCATGGAACGGAAGGCTGTGATGAGTGGTACTACATTCTTATGGCCGCTATTATCATGGAACACATAGACATTTTTTTTTAAATAAAAAAAAAAAAAAAAAAAAAAAAAGCCCTCTCCTGGCCGTTGAAAATACAAAGTCTCAGAATTGCAGGCAATACCTGAGCTGGCGCAAAATAGATATTTCATTTTCAATCCTCCGCGGACTACTTGTGACATAGATACGCTTAATTGCAACAACTTTGCCTTCTTTGGCATTATTCGATTTTACAGCGACCTCTGGTATATCTTTGGTTTCTTCTTTCTGCTCCTCGGCCTCACCAGAGCTCCTTTGGGGATGTCTATCTAGACCATAATCCCATCCCGAGTTGTCGTACTGATCATACTCCAAGTCAATTGCTTTGTACACAGAACTGAATGTGCCTATAAGGATAAATGATAAATTGAATTAAGCTTAAAACTAGCACCTCAAAGGGAATAAAGAATGCAGTAAAAGTTTCAGCTTTTCTGATATGCATGGTTGACCTACCCTCTCCTATCTTGTTCAGAAGTTTGAATTTTCCTTGTAAACCATTGAAGCCTCTCTCAAACTCCTCCATTTCTTTCCGAGCAAAGTCCGAAATTGCTGGACGACCATGGCCTTCCTCACCATCTGATTCAATATCATGCACATCACCCTGATCATCCTCAGAATGGGGTCTAGCATCTTCTGAATAATGAAGCTCCGTCTCCTGATATGTGGTTCCTCCTTTTCTTTCTAGCTGAACTCCATCTATTTTCGCCCGTTGTTCAGCGTCTGTCTCAGTACCGTCCAATTTCGTCCACCCTACCTTGCTTTGCAAGGCATCACTAATATTTGTTGTACTCGCACTAGCATGGTTCCATGGAGGATTTCGCGTCTTATTTGGTCGCTCAGATGTGCCTGATCCTATTGGGTCCTCAAGGACTGACTTTGGTCGCTTCTCGACTAATGGCTTCTGGAAATGAAGGTTTCTCTCCATAGAGACTCGGACGGATGGGCTACCCATGATCGGATCTCTGTTTGAATTATTGGCTTGAGCACATTCATATCGTCGCTGTTTTTGACTAGTATCATTGGAGTGTATAGAGTTGTTGGCATGCGGTCGCTTTTTGCTGCTGAGAGGTATTGTTACAAGTAGCCGAGGTTGGGTGTGCAATCCGTTTTCTGCACCGGATGATAAACGAGTTTCCAGCTCTACATCACCCTCCTCAAGGATCCCAACGCCGTTTGCTGCGCTCGCATGACTGGGACTTTGCGATTGAGGATCAGATAGATCCCCCATGATAGCTCGTGCAAGCGGGGGTAAATTTGATGTACTTCGCCTAACACGTCTCATATTCATAGGTGTTGGGGAGGTCGGGTCTTGCCAGGCAGGCATTATTTTAGGGGTCCTTGGCGCTCCTGGAGCGTTTATCTGATCATCTCTTCCTGCTCTGCTTCCTCGATAAGCACCCAAAGGCCTGGACGGCGGCGTTCGAGGTGCAGGAGGGGTTCGAGGTGTCAGTGGTGGTGGTTCTCCAGTCATATACCTGAATTATTGATGAATAGTCTTTTCTGTAGTCAGTCGTATGCCTTTTTTGAAGTGAATGAATAAATGAAATAAATCAATAAATGAACGAACAGAAATGCTAAGCAATAGCGTAGAATGGCACGTTGCACCTGCTAGAGCAGACAATGGCCTTAATTCCTGTTGTCGCGATGATGTTGTTGATGCAATGAATGAAGAATGAATGAAGCACATTTGACTCTCTGTGTGACCTTGTGTTCTTGTTGTAGTGCATGAATATTTATGACCTACCAGCCTAAAATGGACAGAGCAAGCCACTTCAGAGCTTGCCATGATTGTGCTGCTTAGAATGTTGGAGCTTTTTGAGGGCCACATGGCTGTAAATATGATATTGTACAATTTAATTCTTCTTGATCATTCTTTCCAGACTTGGATACTCATGTTGTTATAATAAGGATGAGTATTGAGAAGAGGCACGGTTCATTGTTGGATAAGAAAAGATGTAAATAAATTCGTTTTGTATATATACTCTTTAGCAGCTGCTAATATCGCTAATGTATGCGAATGAAAACGATCTACTGGGCGTCTTGTCCAGAGGCGTTACTCGGCGAATAGAGCTGATAAGCAACTGACTCAATTGTCTATAAGCACAAGGCATTATATCGACCTAATTATATGGACCACCTAAGAAACGATTTTCATCAAGCTCGCGATCTGAGATTATAGTTGCCATTGCAGTTGATATATTAATCACGAAGAAAGCTTACTTTCTCAAATCATACCTGGCTGGCTTTAAATTCATGCGACGATGATGCACTGTTTAGACCGAAAGTGATCTGCATATCTCGGTTACTTTCCCAAAATGTTCGCAATCTCTTCACTATTGTTAACAATGTTATTCCTGTCTACGATCCTTAACGCATCAGAGACATGTAATAATTGTTGATCCAAATACCAACATGCCGTTATTAGATGCAGCTGCTATCGACTTCGCTTGATCCAGTACTAGCTCTTTGTCAACGCCCCTAACGCTCCAAACCCCTTGTAGTGATACTTTGATTCTGCAGCTATCCGTGTTTATTCGCGCATGAGATATACTTATGCGAAAACAGAACATCTAAAATCATCTGTCTACCTTCGATTCGAAGCAATTCTTACTAATGCACTTGACAAAAAGGGTCAGTCATTATTGCCTAGCCATGGTCGCTTTCTCAAAACGTATTTTGGCTGAGAGCAAAGGATACAGGAAAATAGTAATCACTCACGGCACTGACGTATATTATGTTGAAACTAATGGTTTTCTGGCGCCATTGCAGTTAATTTTCAAAGTAAATCACCATGTGGCCTTGAGGCGGAGAACTACATGATTTTCTCCAAGAATTTTACGATGTAGGGATCAGAAACTGGATATTTTGATGAATGCTTGATCTGCTGACATCAATTGTATGGCCAAGGCGGATATGAAAAATATAGATCGTCTCCTTAATTGATATCTTGTCCGTCATCCTCTTTTTTTCCGCCTCTTGATACTCTTCTTCGTTTTGTTCTTCCGATGGGAAGACTGAACCGCTGTGCTAGGCTGATAGCTGCTACGATCTTTAGTATCCTTCACAGCAGCTTTCCTTCCATGCGAACTTAAGGACATGTCAGTTATAACCTGATGGTAAAGGAAAAGTCGGACGAAACTGGCTCGCAGTGTTCGATTGGTTCATGACATGATGTTGAGCGTATATGGAGAGGGTCGCTGTTACTGAAGGGATAAATTTGGGTTTCCTTGAAACATCATTGATTTGAAGCTTACAAAGTATTCTTCGGACGATTAGTACAAATGAGTGTCTGCAACTAAGAAAAATCTGGCCATGTGGAATGCTATGCTTGTCAAAGGCAAAGATAGACGACCTATCCGTCCTCTTTTTTTCTCTTTTTCTTTCTCTTCCTTCTTTCCTGTCCTTGGCACTTGTCCGCATTCCTCTCCTCTTCTTCCCTTCCCTCTTTCTTCTTCCTCTTCTCCACGGACCATCTTCTCTCTCTTTTTCTCTTCTCTTTCTCTCCTCACCCTATTGCAAAACAGACCAGGTGTGATTTTTTTTTTTTTTTTTTTTTTTTCCTTCTTTCTCTCTCACACACTCTCATTACTGTCTGTTCAACAAGAGATCAATAGTCTTCAGATGGTCACATCGATTATCAGCTCAAATTCACTAATTCATTCATCATCTTTTTTTTTTTTTTTTTTTTTTTTCTGTACTCCATGTTTAGGAAATAATGCCTTCATCATCCATGCTCTTTCAGCAGGGCGGCGTCGGAGCCATGGCCCCTGCTTCACCTCGAGGAGGAGCTGACAATGGAGAGGCCAAGAGCCCTGCAGTAGACAGCAACATTGTTGCAGCCGCTGCCACTCCCATTCCCTTAAGACATGAATGGGTCTTCTGGCATGACAAGTATGTATCTCTCTATTAGCAACTGCGCTGAAAGAAGGAAAAATATAAATACAAATACAAATACAAATACACACTTTAGCACCTCGTCATATTTGACTTAATAGGTTTTTTTCCCTCTGCTTTTTGTGCCTTCCTTTTATGGCACTTTAGGTTTGTTGCCAATGCAACTCCTGCAGAGTACACAGAGAACCTTCGAGAGATCGCTGATGTCAACACTGTTCAGGTACAAAGAGTGGACACATGTTCACAGCATAGTTTTCTGTCCTACATCTCTTGGTTATGACAAAAAAATACATTGAAAAACCTCGTTTTGCCCCACTCATACTTGCATGGACCCTGCGTCTTTATTCCTGACTTTCATAGACTTTCTGGTCAGTATACAACAATATCACAGGTCCCGAGCGTCTAACGATGAGATGCTCACTGCATTTCATTCACAAGGGTATCAAGCCATTGTGGGAAGATCCCAAGAACGAGCACGGAGGCGCATGGAACTTTAGGACAGCCAAGGCCGACACCGCCTTTGTGTGGCGTGAATTGCTAATGGCCTTGATTGGAGAGCAATTCGAGGATACTATTGCAAAGGGTAAGGTGTTGGCAGAATAAGAGAAAAAATATATATATATATAAAAGAAATTGGCAGGATGTTGTCCTCTAGCTATTGCGAGATTCTCGACGATGCTTCGTCCATTACATTCATGGCTTGCAATCAGAGAAGCCTAGAATTGGGCTGTATACTTTACAGTGGCAGGATGAAAAAATAGCTCAAGTCATGGCGAAAGCGCAAATATCCCTTACTTTCATTAGCGCGCAATGCCTCAATATCTGAGCCTTCATTCCAGGAACAAGGCTCTTCACCCCTTGAGTATTTTGATCCTTGATTTTCAGTCGATGTCATCAATTCCGTTGTCATATTCCAAATTTATGCAAGAAGGGCAACAACAACAAATACGCAATCAATCAACTTCAAAGGGCAACGATATAAGAAAACCATAAAACACAATGCTGATCGATTTTTTATCATTGTTATTACTACCATTGTCGTTGCATTTTTCTGGCTTACGACTGACTTCTCTAGGTGATCAGATCTTTGGACTGTCCGTGTCAGCGCGTTGGAACTCAGACATCTTCCAAATCTGGAATATGGATTCCTCGTTGAAGGATAATGCTACAGTTATGGATAAGGTAGCTGAAATCCTCAAAGACATTCAGATTCAATCGCCATTTTACAAAGGTAAGGACTATCCACTTGCTTATACATTATCTATAATTATATTTAATGGTACACTTACATACATCGTCTTCATCATTTCTCTCATTCTTCACGACTGTAGCGCACAAGGACCATGATCATTTCAAGATGTAAAGCAAACCAAATTGCTGTCACTTGTGCTTTTTTTTTTTTTTTTTTTTTTTTTTTTTGTCGAAGCAACTGGCCTTTTGTAGATCTTACGCCCCGTAGTTTCAATTTCCTTCTTCACTTATACTCCTACAAGTGCTTGGAAGTAAAGCGCGTGACATCGTCTTGATTTCTGTTTTAGTTATTTATTATTTATAAAAGACTAAAAGCGTCAAAGCTGCCATTCCCCATCATCGCCCAGCCTCATTACGGGCACTTTACCCAAAAAATTTCGTGTTTTGAGACCCCTTGGAAGGTACTCTTGATCAATCTTCACACCTTCAGGATAATTAGGCGGATACTTATAATCGTGGCCATATCCTAAATCTTTCATTAGACTTGTAGGAGCATTTCGAAGATGAATCGGTACAGGATAAGCAAACTCTTCTGCGATTGTTTGCTTGACAAGGCCATAGGCGTGGTAGACATCTACAGATTTCTTGGCGTTGGCCATATGGACTACACAATGCGCCAGGTTCACATCACATTCTGGCATGCCAATCATCTGACAGGCTTGATAAGTCGCTATTGCCAAAGGCAGAGCGGAAGAATCTGCTACTCCAATATCCTCTGATGCCAATCGAATCAACCGACGCGCAATATAAAGAGGCTCCTCTCCAGCAACTAACATTCGACCTAGCCAGTACAGTGCTGCGTTCGCATCCCTATATAATTGATAGAGAATGCCTCAATGAACATGATACAGCAGGATCAAAATGGTAAAAACACGCATGTAGAACGGAAAGGAAGGTGAGGGACAAGAGCAAGAAAGCACATACCCTCCTCGGATCGATTTATGTAGAGCACTGATTAAGTTGTAATGCTCATCACCTTGCCGGTCGTATTGAAGGTGCGTCTTCTGGAATGCTGCTCTAACCATATCAGCTGTCAACCTTGTTAACATCAGCTTTTCAAGAACACCTGAAACAGTACTAAGTGGACTTGTGTTGTTTGATGTAAATGGGTCTTTTGTTCGAGGAACAGTATCATCTGCTGAAAGAATAAGAGTCGACTGTGCCTGAATCGCTATCTCGAGTGTGTTGATGGCAGCTCGACCTTATATCAAAGCAAGATACACTAGTGTTAATACAGGAAACAGAAGTATAGCATGGTAAAAAGACAAAGTAATGTTTATCTCACCATCTCCATCACTCAAGTCAATAAGCCATTTGACAGCGTCTTCTTCAATGGCTCCATCAATCCATTCATTCATCGAACACTCATCCTTGCCTATCGTAGCTTGATACTGCTCCAATTCAGTTTGCGACATTTGTTCCTGAGCCATGTCCAAAATATCATGCCATTTTATCCGCGCGGCGCGCCGGATCATCCGATCCATTCCATCGCTCAATGACAGTTTCTCAAGTGTCAGAACACGACACCTTGACAGTAGTGCATTGTTGATCCGAAAACTAGGGTTTTCAGTTGTTGCCCCGATTAATGTGATGGTCCCTTTTTCAACAAACGGGAGAAATATATCCTGTTGGGCCTTGGTGAAGCGATGTATTTCATCCAAGAAAATAATGGTTCGTTGGCGGGTAAGCTGAAAAAGATTTTTGGCGTCCTCGAACGCTTTCCTGTTGCGAAGGGCCGAGAGGTTGATCATAAGTACGAGATCTTCATGAATAGTTCCTTTATCGTTTTTTTTTTTTTTTTTTTTTTTTTTTTTTTTTTCATATATAAGCACCATATTACATTACCTAAGATCTCCAACCCCATGTGCTGTGGCGCTCATTTCTTTAAATTGCGCCTTCGTAGTATTGGCAATGATTCTAGCCAGAGTGGTCTTGCCGACTCCACATGGCCCCCACAAAATGATTGATCTGCCAAAAAAAAAAAAAACAAAAAAAAAACCGATATTAAAATTTCTGCATCGGATAGAGCTCTTTCTTGGCTTAAAGCATGAAAACTTTACGGAACGGTATCTTGAAGGACTAGGGCTCTCAGTATCCCTCCTGGACCGATCAGCTCTTTTTGACCAATGTAATCATCAAGGGTAGTTGGTCTTGCTATAATTAGTTGAATATACAAAACGTGCGACTTAGAACTCTCCTTGACTTCAATCCTATCCTTGTTTTCTCTGTTCATAGATATACCTCGTTCTGCAAGTGGTTTAGACCGTTGTATTGCCACATTGGCCTTTTGCCTTTCGTTTCGACTGTTAGAGGAGAATGATTGGTGCTGTTGAAGCTGAGCTGGATTTTGCTGCAATTTCTGCAGCCATTGCCGCTGCCGTTGCTGCTGTTGCTGTTGATGCATTTTTTGCAAATCCCGCAATTCATGCTCTGGATCTGGGGATTGTGAAACGGATGGTTGCTCTTTATCCTTATCATCTGTCTCTGACATATCTCGAAAAATAGCCTCGTCAATGTCATCAAAGTCTTCCATTTCGCTTAACCTCCGTTTTGTACTTGAGCTCTGTTTTGTCTAAAAAAATAAAATAAAAATGTAGCATTCATTATATTTTCTGTCTAGAATCCTTCCCGATTACTTGTTTCTCCTTCATCTTCCCTTCACTTACCAAAGACTCGACAACACTATCCATACCCTTGCAGTCATTGTCAAGGTGGTTGTTTATGAACCTAAGCGGATCACATTAAAAATGAATGCCAGCGACTATTAGTGACTATATCACGATGGCTGAATACCTTATAGATACTGCATCATCATGGCTACCGTACCATTCCGGTATCGATTTCTGGCAAATGGGACATGGAACTAAGCCGAGATAATGATCAAGGTCGAAGAAAGTGTTAACCAAAAAAGGTTATTGACAGGAGTGTCAACGAACATGTTTAAGAGAGTTTCTGTTCTACCTAGACTCGATGCAGCAGAGAAAACGGATGGACTTTGTTGTAGTGCTGATGGCGATGAGGATGTTGATGTGAACTTTTTAGATTTCGGTGTATTGAATGGGTTCATGTTGAGATAGCAATAACAACAAACGACAACAAACCAAGAAAAAATTAAATGCTAAGATTAGTTCTGCGCTACACAACTGAAGATCTTATTCAAATTACCTTGGAGAAATACCATACTTTATGCTCTCCTCTTTTGATAGTCCATCATCGCCTGCCCCTCTAGTTTTGCCGTTGATTATGAGGTCTTAGGCTAAGGACAAAGGAAACTCAGCTCTTACAGCTATAAACATCGCATCGGTCCCCGATGCAATTCTGGCCTGCAATCGAAGAAGGGCAGTAAGAATGGTAATAATCCGTCAATGTTGGATTTCGGCAACAGCGCCTTGACTGTCGGTCAGTACATCAAAAGTGGCGAGAGTTTTGCTGACGATCGCTCTTCTATCAGTTCCTCCTCAACATTTGCCTTACGGAACCTGTGCCTCCTCTCACAGTCTCAACATGCCAGATTTTTACTTCGAGTCAGCAAGATGCATAATCTGTAGGTTCTTTCATTCACGTTTCCAAATACAAATGCAGACCTTGGACTTCAACTTAAATAGCATGTGTTAATCCATACCTAACGCCACCACCGTACTGGTGGCGAGAACTCTGCTATGCGTTTCCTACACAGCAAAGCAACATCCTATTCCGAAAGTAATATTTTTGAATATCTTTTCACAAATCAATCAGAATGAGACCCATAGTTCTTTCTAAAGTCTCTTGTGATGTGGCCACCCTCGTTTGGGGCATCCACCTACAGTTGGACCTTTGTCTGACTTGATGGGAGTTTTGATGTACTAAGCTTCCTACACTCAACCAACACTAATTTTCAGTTCTATTAATTGTTTAAGCATTGCTCCAGATGTAGTGATGAAGCATACATGCACAGCAGTATAAAATATAGACATGGGCGCTCGTGTGGCGCCTTATTGAGTATGGACATCGTAAGTATATATTTATACAACTATCATGTGCAACACAAACAAAATAACCAGGCTCCGTATCATTTACAGAAACCATATTCATCCTTACTCCCAAAACAAATATGAACCTGATCTTGTATACAGGCTTATCAATTAATCTAAACTCATGTATCCAGTGGAAACTGTATAAGCTAGCGTTAATGGCATTCATATGCAGATTCAACTGTGTATACATGGTCCCTAGACTTTGTCGATGTGTTTTTTATTAGAGAGGTAGCAAAAGAGAGGATCAATTGTGGAGAAAGAAAGGAGTTGCCTCTAGACGACATGTAAGATCGGCGGTCTACAAATTCGGCTCAGTCAAAAACTCCGCCACTATAGTGCTTCTCTTTACTCCCATTAATCTTCTACTCATTGCATAAAATGATCTGAGAGGACAAAAGTAAATATCTGCGAGCCGAAGTGTAATAGGCGCGTGAGAGACGTGAAGTCTCTAGTTCGTAATAGAAGACAGTAACATTGATACAGCAGGCAACTCTTCATGATGGATTGAAGGAGCAGTTTGATGATTCGTGATACCAACACGCCTAAAGGGATTTTCCCATGTGTTGACAAGGATCTTCCAACAATCAAAAAGTCTGCTTCATTTATTAATAATAAGTGCTGTTTATCAAGATTTTTTTTCACACGCCTCTGTCAGACAAGTTGGCAATTGGCCTGATCCGAACTTGGACCACCGAACTCAAAAAAAACAAAAAGGAGGGTAGACATTTGACATTTGGCATATCACGAACAACATCAGTGCGTAAATGAATGTATAATTTTATTGTGTATGAACTTTTAGCTAATTGCCAAAGGCTTGTTTTCACCAATCAACGCCTCAATGTCCAAACAAAAATGGCCGAAAAAATAAATGTCCTCTTTTATTCATCTGCATTGTTGCTGCTGTCAGCAAATGCCTCCAATATCGAACAAAGAAGGGGTCAAGTTCATATCCTCATTTTACATACTACGGCACAACCTCATCGATTCGTAGGATACATATTATGAAGTGATCGAGTCATACAATAAGTGGATCAAAAATGCCTTCGCATGCAACCAACCATGTTCGCTTTTTTTTTTTTTTTTTTTTTTCTGCTCCTGTGTTCCTGCTAAAGTGATTGTCTCGGTGGATGATTACGAAGAGTTCACAGAAAGTACTTCTGCTCTCAAAAAAAAAAACCTTGTTTTATTGCTCTCATTCACATTGCCATTCTACAGCAGGATTTCACATCACATCATTCTGGTTTAGTATACATCAGCTTAGTTTTTGGAGCTGAATGGGGATAAAAAAAGAGCCTGCAATAAGCGCCAGGATATTCAGTATGCTGGTCTTTACGCAGCACTCCTGCACTCACAAGATAGCCACTGGCTCATGCTTCCTGGTAAGTGAGAGTGTGCGTTGCATGTGCTTTGCTTTGCTATTACTTTTGCTCATATTCTTCTGGTTTCTTGCTTTCCTTTCTTTTCTTTGTCCTTTCTTCTCCGACCATCATCTTTTCATTTTCTCCTCCTTCTTCTCGCCCTACCCTTCCCTCCTTTAACAGGCGCACCATAGTTCTTCTCCCATCGCTTTGTCACTCCTCTGATTTTAATCAAAGGCAAGTAACGCTCGCCTTCACATCGTTCGATAACTCCTCACCTCCACATCCTTTGACAATTACTCTATTCCTTGCAAAGCCGCGCTGTACTGTTGCATCCTTACAAACATCTTTGCAACCTTCCCTCTTGTCGTATATTTTTTTATGTTCTTTCATCACCAGAGTGGTTTCTCCTCGAATTATCGTATTGCCATTAGCATGTTACATGACACTAGCATCCCCGTTCATTAATTCATTAATACCCCTTTTATTCCATCAGCATACACACTTGCATTTTTTGTTTATAATCCTTGTTGCACTGTACCTGAAAATCAGCCCATTTCTTGATCACATGTCCAACGGGCAAGGATTCAATTTGTTTCCTAATAATCCCAATTAATACCTTAAATTGTTCAACTTAATTAATGTGTTCATTGTTGGGAAAGTGCTTTCATTTTCTGCTTCTCAGTACCATGTGAGGGTTTCAGCTGGGTGTTTGGTATGGGGTTGTATGCATGATGAATGTGCATAAAATAACCCTTTTACTCATTCATACACTTGGTTTTCGCTGCCTCTAATTTCAATTTTTGGTGGCATATCATATGAAAGCATGCAGGTAGACGCGCGAATATGGGGATATGAGCACTCAGTAACCAGATTTGACTCCGCTACACCCACATTTGTCGTTCACCTTTCGTTCACATACTGTACACTTTTTTTGAACATTCTCCGGTATCGAGCGGACTTGAAATATTCCCCACGTCTTCTCCACCCGAATGCTCATACCTCTTTTGTGGGTTGAAAATTTAGTAAGGTGTCCATTGGCACATATTCAAACAGTCTCTAATTTTTTTTTTTTTCGTATTAATATATCAATTCGGTCACTTAGGATTTACAAGGACGTCCCAGCTAGGAGCTTAGGACTTCAAGCACATATTATCTGAAAAAAAAAGAAAGAAAAGAGCGAGATCGCCGTTAGTCTAATCCCAGGAGAAAGACTTTCAGGCTTGATCAATAGAATTATTTCCTCTTACCCCAATTACACGCCTTCCCCCCGTCTATCATTTATACATGTCATCATCATCTCAGAGTAAGGTCGCCAAGATGGGCTCCTTCTTAGCTGTTGCTGGTATTGCAAGCTTGGCTGCCTTTGGCACCTCAATGGCGCCTTCTGCAGACGCTGCAGTCACGTTTGGTGCTAATAGTTCGCCTGGATCGATCATTCAAGGAGGACTTGCCTCCATGGTACCTAAACCCGTCAGTATGATGGATAAATACCTTGTTCCTGGTCTCCTCAACATGACATACATTGGTGTGGCCATCACCAAACCCACCCAGATTGTTGTCAGTGCTAATGCATCGCTTATGAACCCCTTTGGTTCTATGGCATTGCCTTTGGGTGTAGTCGGTTTAAATGTCCTCCTTGACGATGTAACTTTAGCGACTGTAACAACTACACCCTTGACCATCGCTGCTGGTATTGGCCCACTCTCCGTGAATGCCACTGTCGACGTTGCAGACGGCGAGACTAACCCTGCTTTGAAGAACTCGATCAAGAATTTGGTAACTGGATTCTTCGGTGGTGTCACACCTAATGGTCCTCCTCCCAAGCTCGTTATCAGTGGTATTAACCTAGCTGGTACACCCTTGGGATTGGATCCTATCGTTATCCCCACCCAGATTAAACCATCTGGCCCCATCAAGCCTACAGATGTAACCGCAGGAGCGGGAAAGCCTCCAGTCATTGGCCTGGCTGGTCTGATCAACCCTGCTATTAATTTTACTATGCCGACGCTTAACAAGGTCACACTCAAAGCCGTTACTGGTGCTCAGCTGACAGGGGGTGTTGGCTTCTCTTGGAACAACCCTCTGAACGTTGGTTTGGACATCCCTTATGTAACAATTGATGTTGCTTTAAATGGCACGCGTCTATTGACTGTAGGAGTCGATAGCCTGCACCTCGCTCCCGGTAACATGACTGCTGAGACATTTGTCGATCTCAAGTTCAATAACGACCCCGCAGCTTCTGCTCAGTTGGCTGCTCTTGTGAATGATTTCCTTGCAGGTATGAAGCATTCTTTTTATTTTTTTATTTTTATTTTTATTTTTTTTTAATTACTATTACTATTTACTATTTTATAGTATTTGGTTAACATTCAATCGCGTTTTTTTTTTTTCTCTGTATAAAAAAGGCAATGTAAATCACATATTGAGTATTGGCAACTTTACTTTTGGAACAAAGGATAACACCACTGCCACAGGCGTGCTCCTTAACACATTGTTCAGCGGAATTGAGATCAACTTGCCACTGCTGAATATCAACACCATTGCTATTCAGCAAATGATTGCTAGTTATCTCCAACCCTATATTCCTATCGATATCAGCAAACTCGGTTCGGGCACTGGTCCTTCATTGACGACCTACCTTCAAGCTTTGGCTATCTCCACTGCCCCAGGACACACTCTGTTGATCGAGCCCAAGATTCAGCTACCTTTGCCATTCGAATTGGACTTGAATATCCCTTACTTCGCCTTGGACATCAACCTCGACAACTCAATGCTTGGTCAGTTCTTTTTGGCTAACCTAGTTGGTACAGGCTCTGGACAGGTCGGCATCTCAGTCGGGATTGGTTTGGTCTTCAGAGAACCCGCTCCAGAGATCCCACCTACTGTTGCCAAGTTGGTGACTGGATTGACGACAGGTTCAAGTCTTGACATCTTGGCTGGAGTCTCCAACATTGCTATTGGTATCTCACCTGCAGATGCTGTAAATACTTTAAATAATCTGAATATTGCTGTACCTATCTCAAGTCTTATCACCGGCTCCATCAGTACTGGCAATTTACTTCAAGATATCATGGCTCAAACCAATGTTACTATTGCTCCCAACGCTGTCAATATCAAGGTTGGCTCCCTGGCTCAGTTCACGATCCATGAGGCTTCAATTGCCGTGTTGCCTAGTAACATGGTCACTGCTGGTATCAACCTGGACATGTTCCTTGGTCTGCCTGTAATTGCAAACATTGGCTACTTTGGCCTTCAGGTTTCCCTGGATGATGCCAACCTTGCTGGCGTTGGCTTAACTACAGGCCTCAATTATGGTGGCGGCATGGTCCAAATGAATGCTGGCGTGGCCATTTCTGTTGGCACTGGTCCAGAGATCAGTGGCAAGGTTGCCAGCCTTGTTAATGCCATTATTGCTCATCAACCTGTCTCGAGCTCTGTTGGTGTCGGTGGTATTGTCATTGGCCAGAGTGCCGACGATTTGATAAATGCTCTCTCGCAGGTCAAGGTCTCTATTCCTCTCGGCGGTTTCTTGGGTGGCAATGGTAAGCTAAGCGCGCATTACTGTTGATAGTAAAGTATTCTGGTGCATTTTTGCCTTTTCTTTTTAAACTTAGTAATATTTAATCATATTCCTTTAATGGTTATAGCACCTGCTCTTTCGTCAGGTTTCCTGGACAGCATTCTAGCTCAGCTTGGTTTATCTCTCACTGACTTGTCGTTGTCTACAATCCCTAATGCTGGACTCCAAGTCGGCGCAAAGGCTTCTTTCTCCAACCCTATCCCTATTTCGGTGTCAGTTCCCTTCATTGGAATTAGTGGAGGTCTTGATCGTATTGATGTCGTCGATGTGGGGCTCAACAATTTGGCTTTGTCGCCTGGACCCAACGCTCTTCAGGCCCAGGTTGCGCTCAACTTCAATAATGCTGCAGAGGCTCAGAGCAAAGTTGCTACCTTTGTTGGAGAGATTCTGGGTGGTCAGCTCGGTAATACTCCTGAAGCTCTGACCGTCCACAACTTGCGCATTGGTGCTTCCCCTTCGGACTACTTCGATCTTCTCTCACAAATTGATATCTCGATTCCATCCAAGGACATTCTTAATAAGCCTAACATGGATCTTCTGCTGGCTCACCTTGGCTTGAATCCCGCTGACATGACCAACAATCTCTTGAACAACTTGCAGATCGGTGCCATCTCTGCCAACTTGAACAGGGCCCCTGTGATGGAGCTCGGTACTTCACTCACTGTCAGCAACGTTTCCTTAAATGCCGCCGTCAACATTGGGTACTTCGGTATCGATCTTGCTTTGGACACCCATGCTTTGGCTCGAGTGGATGTACCTTCGATTACTATTTCGACTGCTAATAACCAACTTACTCTTGCTATCAAGGCCTCAGTCACTATCCAAGACACTCCTGAAATCCAGACTGATATTGCCAACTTGGTTGACTTCTTCATGGCCAACAGCACTACGTCTCCTGTCAACAGTCTGGTTATCTCCAGACCTCTGCTTGGTGTTTCAGCCTCAGATAGCATTCAAACTTTTGCTCTCATCAAGGTTCCAGTTGGCTTGTCTGACTTGCTTCTGAAGGCTAGGGTCTATGTCAGCCAGCTGCTTGCCGGTCTTGGTGGACTGAACACGGACAATTTGGCCATATCTGGACTTGCCCTTGACTTGAACAGCCCTTCAGTCATTGGTATTCAGGGTGGTGTTCAAGTCAAAAACTTGACGTTACCGATTGATGTCAGCATCAGCTATGTTGGTGTCTCTTTGGGGTTGGATTCGACTCCATTAGCTGATGTTACTGTTCCTTCATTCACCTTGAGCTCAGCCAACAATGCTCTCAGCGTCAACTTCCAAGCCTTAGTTGATGTTAAGCAGGGTCAAGAGCTGAGCGGTCAGATCGCTAAGTTGGTTGGGTCTCTCTTATATCCTGGTCAAGTTACCCCACCTACCAATGTTGTCATCTATGATCCCGTCTTTGGTGGTGATAAGGATCATTTGTTCCATATACTATCTAAGATCAGAATTAATATTGCCCTTGCTCCTTACTTGCAAAAAATCGGTGCCATTATCAATGGAGGCTTGGCTGGCGGCAGCAACTTGTTGGCTGGTCTCGACATTGGCTCTTTGATTATTGATCTCAACTCTCCTCAGACCATTGGCATTGATGCAGATATCTCACTAAAGAATATCACTATCCCTGCTGAGATCAAGCTGAACTATGTGGGTGTCAACGTTGCGATTGATACTGTCGGTCTGGCTCAGATCGCCGTCCCCTCATTCTCACTCAAGCCCTCAAATGGTGCCCTCGCGATTTCCGCTCATGTTGATATCGAAATTCTGCCCAGTGACCAATTGACTGCTGCGATCACAAATCTGATCAGTGGTGTCCTTAAGAATCAGACCACGCCTGCCACTAACCTTGTCATTTCTGGTGCTGTCTTTGGTGGTTCGCCCACTAACGTCTTCACGATCCTTCAGAGCATTGCCATTCCCATCAATGTTGCTCCATTCATCAATCAGATCCCCGCTCTGATTGCTGGCCAGGGCTCGCTCTTGGACCGCGTCGCCATTGGTGAACTCATCGTTGACCTGAACTCACCCCAGACCATTGGCGTTGATACCTCGGTCTCAATCAAGAATGTCAATCTTCCTGCTCAGATCAAGTTGAATTATGTCGGTGCTAATATTGGAATAGGAGAGGTCCCTTTGGTTAAACTTGGTATCCCGAAATTCGCCATGAACCCTAACAATGGCAACTTGGATATCTCGCTCCATCTCGACTTGGCTCTCCAGGAGAGCCAGGCTTTGACTCAAACGATTAACGGCCTCGCTCAAGTGATTCTCGCTGGCAAGCCTATCCCTACCACCACCTTGTTGATCTCAGGGGCTGCTTTCGGAGGCTCACCTTCCGATGTCTTCACATTCCTTCAGGGCGTCAAGATCCCACTAGATATCACTGCTTACTTGAACCAGGCTCTCACTTCGATCAACAGTCCTGGAGCTCCTTCATTATTGGGTAGAATTGGTATCTCAGATTTGGTTGTCGATCTGAACTCCCCTCAGGTTATTGGTATTGATGCCTCAGTCCTTGTCAAGAATATTACCCTGCCAGCTCAGATCAAACTCAACTACGTTGGTGCCAACGTTGCCATTAACTCAATCCCATTAGCTCAGGTTTCTGTACCTCAATTTTCGTTGGCGCCTCAAAATGGTGACTTGCTCTTAAAGGTCCATGTCAATCTGGCACTTCTAAGCAGCCCCGAGTTGTCCAAGACTATCTCTGGAATGGTTGGTGCTATCCTTGGTAATCAGACATTGCCTCAGACTGATTTGATCATCTCTGGAGCTACGTTCGGCGCCTCGCCCACCAACTATTTCACGATTATCCAAGGCGTTATTATCCCCATTGATATCTCACCATACATTGCCAAGATCGGTGGCATGCTTGGCGGCGCTGGTTCATCGCTCAACGGTCTGAGCCTCTCGGGCTTAACAGTCAACTTGAACCAGGCTCCTACAATCGGAATTGATGTCAATGTCGTCATTCGCAATCTTGTTCTGCCTGCTAAGCTCAATGTGGGTTACGTTGGCTTTGACATTGGTATCAACAGTGTTCCATTGGTTGAGGTCGCTATCCCCAAAATCGAGCTTGGCTCCAGTGGCACTGATCTTACAATTTCTACTCATATTGATCTTACCTTGTCTGAAACGGATGCTTCTCAATCCCTTGTGGCCGCGCTCGTGAATGCCATTGTAGCTGGTCAACTTCCTCAAGGCACAATTATGATTTCTGATATTGCTTTTGGTCCTAGCAAAAATAATGTTTACACAATCTTGCAAGGGGTTCAAATCCCTATCCCGATCTCGAAAATCCTCTCGTTCGTCCCTGCTCTTCCTGGTACCACTCCCGGTTCAATTCTCGACAAGCTGTCACTTCAGAGCGCAGATATTAACATGAAGAACCCACCTAGGATTGGTGCAGATGTGGACATTGCTCTCCTTGGCTTCCAGTTCGATGCCAAGCTCTTGCTCAATTATGTAAGCATCAGTGCCTTCTTAGATCAGACTCCCTTGGCAACCGTCTCTGTTCCTGGCATCTCATTGGCTTCCGGCAACAACCAAGTTGAGCTCAAGATCCGCTCGCTTGTCGACTTAGCTAGTGGTGGTGAGATCCAATCCAAGATTGCTGCCATTGCTGCTCAGTTGATGGGTAATGGCGGTGCTCAAAATGTGAACTTGGTAGTCTCGAAGATTGCATTTGGAAGCAGCGCTGGTAACGTTTTCCATATCTTGGATAAGGTCCAGGTCTCAGTTCCGCTTGCTCCTTACCTTCAACAGCTGGCTGGTATCATTGGTGGTGTTGCTGGTGGCAACGGTGCAGTTCCTCCATTCAACATCAACAAGCTGGATATCAGCGCTCCCGGTGCCAACGATCTCTCTATTGCAGTTGGTGCTTCCATTGGTGGCATTGGTTCTAAGATCTCCGTCCAGATGCCCTACGTTGGTCTTAAGGTATCCGCCGGTGGAGCTGGATTTGTATATCCAGCCATCAACAACTTCCAACTTTCGAATGGTAATATTGCACTCACCCTTGATTTGCCGTTCCAGCCTGCAGCTCGTCAGATCGTTGCTTCGCTCTCGACTCCTGTTTCGCAACTGCTATTCTCAACTGTGGGTCAGGTCCCTGGCTCTGTAGTTGTGAACAGCATTGAGTTTGGTGCCTCTCCAAGCCAGGCTTTTGATATTGCTGCCAAGATTGGGCTTGAAATTCAACTAAACTCTATTTTCCAGAAGGCTCAGGCCTATATTAATGCCCACAACCCACTTCACGTAAACGTAATGAACACAGTCCTGACGACCACCGGCATCCAGGCTACGATCACTGTCCCCGGTGCTCCTCTATCAGTGCCACTCAAGATGAATTTCCCTATCTCACTCTCCGCTTACTACAAGGGTGGTAGCCCTTTTATCGGTATCCAGGCTACATCTATATCCTTGGATCAGTCTCCATGGTCTCTCGGTGCTAACATCCAGACCATCCAACCTGCTTTTAGTCAAGCCATGGACGGTATCCTTCCCAATGCTCTCCAGTGGAAGAATGCTCTTCAGGATGTAACCATTGGAGGCTTGTCCTTGGGCGAATTTACCGCATTAGGTGAATTGAGGATTACTCCTCCTGCAGTCACGCTCTGGTCACCAATCACTATACCATTGGATCGATTGAAACTCCATCTAGTTCCTCTGGGCATGGACTTTTCGGCCGTATTTGACAATCTCGGCCCACTACTAGTGGATTTAGGCACGATTAACGTTTTGATCAAGGATCGTTTCAACTCTGATGTAATCGAGATTCAGAACTTGGGCGGACCTATCCGTCTCACCAATGGCAGAAATGATCTCGCTCTCAATGGATCACTCAAGTTCAATATCCTGCAGTTGCCTGGGATCATTATCTCACTTCTGAACCCATCCGGCTTCAAGTTTATCTTCAATATGAGAACTTCGAGTGGCCAGCCCATGCCCTGGTTACAGGATGCACTCAATGGTGTCCCTGCCACTATCTTCAACAACCTGTTACCTATCCTCGCCAAGGCCTTGAGTAACATCAGGTTTACCATTTAAATAGTAAAAGCATACGGAGTATAAGATAGAAATGGATGATCTCTTGGACAACACTATAGTTGCGAAAAGAAAAAAAAAGTCAAGTAATATCAAACGCATTTCTAGCTAAAGTCCAACTTATACATAGTACTAAATATCTTGATGCACACATTATTAAATTCCATTCTAATGAGAGAAGTAAATATTATTGCTATTATGTTTGTTGTCATTGTAATTATTATGATGCGGTTGTTTCTTGATATTTCCATACAAGGACGCGATTGGACCAATCGACTGTAACAATTGTGCTCAGATCTTGTGACACTGCTGTATCTCGAAACAATTCGTTGGAATCAGGATGGGAGAGTGTCTACGTTTGTTGATAAAAATAAAAAAAAAGTTACTGAATCAGATCTTTCATATTATCATAATATAGCTTTGAGCGTCTAGGCCCATAAGTTAGACTTACACCGGATGGCTTCTCTGCAATAATATTGCCATCACGAGCGCGTTTAGGCTTACGGGCCAAATCGTACACTAGAACTTTCCCATCTGTGGAGCCTGCCACAAGAATGTTTTGCCTCATCTCTGTGAGGTTGTTGCTTTTCGCTCTCTTTTTTTTGGATGATGTTGTTGCTACTGTTGATGGCACCGCAATCATATTCTCTGCCAATGTGAACTTTGTCCAGCTCTCGGTGATAGACCACTCAAGAATTGTCTTGAGCTCTGCATCTGTTGCTGTACTCTTTGTAGCCTCCCAAATAAGGATCTCGCCTTGCGAATTCTCCCTCGATGCAAACACGAATTCTCCATCATTTTCATCTTGTTCAGATTCATCCTGAGTCTTATCTTTCTCATCGTTTTTGCCTTCAATTCCTTCGTTACCGCTAGGTTTTGTGCGGCCTTGATTACGGATACGTCCTCGGGCACGACCTTGTCCATGTGAACTGCTACTTCCATTGTGCGATTTCTTATTTGCCATTGCGCTCTTATTATTGATTTCTATAGCGCCTAAGTCTGCTTTGAGGGCATATGACTCTGAGGAGAAATGTGGGATGTAGATGATTTCATCCACGGACGACTCATGCCACTCCTGCGATGGTGGGTATATCTTTTGAGGCGTGGCATTATACAGCGATTTTTTCCCTGACTCCAAATTCTTGTTGACTTCTTTTGCAAGTTTGAAAAGATTGTACTGGGCCATAAGTCCCTTCTCAGTTCCAAAAATCAGATACTTTTCTGAGACCCCAATCGCTGTCACTGATGAGCCGTCCATTCCATCAAACTTTGCAAGACAGCTAAAGTAAGCGTAAGTGGAAGTAACAAAGGTAGACCAGGCAAATTTGTTAGATTGGTTCATTATGATTCTCTGCTATCTTGGTAGTTGTTGACAAACACATACCGGGCTTCCTTCTCAAAGTTATGAGGCGACCCAATGTCCCAAAGTCGTGCAGTTCCATCCACGGAAGCACCTCCAAAAAAAAAAAAAAAAAAAAAAAAAAGGTAGGATACAGGAGACATGGTGAGAGGGCGCGATACGACCATTAAAGTTGTTGTCGTTCACAAAGTAATATAGTGCACCTTACTGAAAAGCCAACGCGGGTTGGTGAGCGAAAATTTTAGTCGAAGAATTGATGCTGTGTGTCCATGTAAGTACTTGTAGCAAATCCCCTGTAATGGATTAATCAGTTTGATACTACCCATGCGGCCTAATCCAAAATAGACAAAGAGATATTAGAGGAAGGGAAGAGGGATAGACATATGATGGTATTGGGATGGCCCAAAGCACCAAAGTATGCTGTTCTCCTTCTTACCTGCCACTGCCAGAATATTGGTTACATCATGGCGATCCGACAATCCTGACCTATACTCTTGCGTAAAAGTGCTCCAGTCTAAACCACCTTCACCTCCGCCCTCATCAAATGAGGATGCTAAAGTCGTCCATGCTAAACACATAAATTCTTCTTCCTCCAAATGGCTATACTTGGCTATGATCCTTCCAAGGCTACAATCAATTAAGCAAACAGTGTTACCGCCGCAAGTTGCAACCAAGCTACTGCTCTTTTTCAGGTAACTGGCTCCGTCCTTTGAGATATGTTGTTTCTGCTCCAGTTTCCTCCTTCTCTGGATGCCTCCATCGTCATGCTTATACTCATCCTCGGCTCCTTTATTACACTCCTTTTGCCCTTTCCCAGCACTACGTTCAACTTGGTTCAGATCCTGCACGTGAGTTCGAATACTTGATAACGTTGGTTCAAATGCCACTGCCCAAATATCAACGCTATCATCTTCGTGCCCATCGTGGGTGCTTCTGGAATGCGCTCTAAGCATGTGCTTTAAAACGTACTCATTTGAGGATTCGGTATGAGTGCCTTTCAATTTACCCTTTTTGGAACTCAATACATCTAAAGGCAATGAAAATCATAATCAGTCCTGACTTATTAAAGAAAGCCAACAAATAAAAAAAGAAGGTACAGCGTATTCTTTTACCATGATCTTACCCAGGAGGTTGGGATAAGCCCACAGCGAATATCTGTTACCTTCGCTCTGGCCTTGGTTTTGATCCTCATCCTTAGTTTCAGTAATTTCCCTGGGTTCGCTTCGATATTGATCGATACTTTCAGTAAATCTATTTGAGGTTGCTTTCTTATCTTTTAAATTAGATGATTTGGAGTTTCCTTTCGAGTTATGTTTCGGCTGCTTAGCAACAGAGTTTGCTGTAACATCCTTCGCATTGCTGAGCTTAGGGATTTTCTTAGCACGTCGCGGTGTTGCTGTCAATGTTTCTGAGCTATCGAAACGTTCCACAAGGCCGAGTCGCTTTATTGACGCTTGGGAAGTCCCATCCTGAATGCTTCTGGAGGATCTCTGGACAGAAGATCCCATCTTTGACACGGCAGATCTTTTGGGCGGCATTCTTAAAAGATCATTAATTTAATCGTGTTCTGAAAATCGTTTTAAAGAGTACAGCACAATCTTGGCCCTATTACATCACTGAAAACAGTCACGTAAATGGTCCTCGACGCCTGCACTCCGAACTAGACTAGCGTGTTTGCTGACACGCAGATATTGTCTATACTATGTAAAACTATGTGAGCTACATATGCTCAATGTGAATTCTCTTGCTACCTCTAGGCTCCTCTCCTTGCTCGGTCGGCGTCTGTCGCTTGATCGCTCTCTTTTCTCCACTCTCCATGGAAATATTCTTATTTTTGTTTGGCACAAGGTAGGATGGTCGTTCTTGATAAAGAAGATGACCTTGGACAATGTTGGCTATGTTATGCCCTGCCATGATGTCTCTGTGCATAAATGCCTTGCAGCTGCTGCAATACAGTCGACAGATCTCAACCTGACCAACAAATTCTTGACAGATAGGACATTTTTTTGAGGTGTAGTATTCGTTTACGCCAACAACGATGTACCCAAGAGATCGGGCCTAATGAGGTAGGAGAGCAAGATAAGTTACATTGTGACAACAACGGCAATATAAAGCAATGACCAACAGTTTTCCCATGGCTAGCTTGGCCGGCCACTGTTTCAACTACTACTTGAAACAGTATAGCCACCGGCCAAGTTTATTTTGTAATATTGAGCGAGTCCTTACCTTATTCACAAAATACGATTGGAATGATTCGTGTAACGAAGACAGCCTGGTATTAGACGAAAACTTGCCAAGACCCACTCCGATCACCACCTTATCTCCTTCATTTACCTTCGTTCCAATTGACCCGCCAACCATCTTGAGCAGACTGTTGGCAATCTTCTTGTATTCTTCAACCCGGGCCCTTTTCGCATCCCACCTATGTTTCTTGATGACATTGTTGCTGCTATAGAAGGAATCTAGGTCTTTCTCCACGTCTCTAAGCTTCTCAATGTAGTTTTTTATGCTTGAATCATTTCCACGAAGAGAAGGTAGGCTACCCCCAATGTCACTAATGGACTGTGAACCGTAGACCGCTGCTGCCTTCCGCCGCTCCATCCAATGTCGGTATTTGAGAGTGGGCTAGTACGCTGCCTTCTGCTTGACGGCCAAGTTGTAAAATCTGGATGTCTGGGTCGCCGTGTTGGTGAGCTCAGTACTTGGTAACAACGCGCTTGCTTCGACGATGAAAGACTGCCCTAAATCTAGACCTAAAATCTTGATTTCTTCTAGCTTGCAGCCCCAAAGGTCGGTGATATCTTGCTTAGTACTCACTACATTCCTTATCTCGGTCAAGAAATAGTCTGTGCCGCCAAGAGTGGAATTGATTCTACAAGGTAATCTTTCCTCGGGAAGTCGCCGATATTTTACCGCATTGAGTTCGTTCAATTTGAATGCTAGCAATTGGAGACGAAACCCATCAGTTCGAATTGACCCTCGTAAAATATAACCGCGCTTGTCGTAAGTCTGAGGCCCGGGCACGAAGTCATCCTCTCGAATGTATCGAATGTGCTCTCTCATCATGCTGAGTGGCATTATGGAAGTTGTAGCCTTAAATCCCTTGTATTTCTTGCGCTCTTCCTCTTCAAAGCCACCAATGTCAGTTAGCAGACTTGTAATGAGATACCCAGGGTCCCTGCCCGAGAGCCACACTCTAAGGTCGGCTTTCGAGGGTGTGCAAGTGAAGTCACCTCTGGCATAACCTTGAAGTTCAGCTTTGAGCTCATTGTCTTGCCAAAAGATCTCAATCAGTTCTAACTCTGAGAGATTTATAAAGCCATCTTCAAAAGTGGACAACGGAGCAAGTTTTCGACTGTTATTGCAGATTTTGTTCAGGCGAACAAAGTTCTCTACTGCGGATATGCTAGGGTGCTTGTTATGTCTACAGGTAGCAGACCCTTGTTCTTGAGAGCTTCGATCTGTTATAAAAGGAATGAAGATATTAGAATATCATTCGCCGTTATCTTACTCAATGATAAAATTTGAGTGGGGATGATAGCACTCATTAGAGCTAGGCGCGCATACCTTTTCACAAAGTGCTTGTGCGCCCTCCTTGTAATGCTTCCTTAACTCAGCCTTGAGTTGCGTGGCAGTTGATCTCAGGATAACTGACCCTGGATAACGCATTCTTGTATTGATCGAGCCAGCATCTGCCATAGCTGGCAAAAAGTCCTTGGCCTTATGGATGAAGTTGAGCACATGAGGATCCTTTACGTTGCCAGTTGGGGGCCTCTTGTTATAGATACACACGAGAAGTGATAGCAGGAAGGTCGTGTTGGCATCATTCGTTTCGTTCTCATCATTCTCATCATTATCCTTCTCAGCTCCATTGGGGCCTTCATTGCCGGCCACGCTCTTGCTAAATATACGTGGGCAGATAAGATCGAGCAGTTTTCTGTCTGTGTTGCTGACATCGGTAGCTGAAGCTGCTCAATGTACTGGCCAATAGCTCTCTGGCAAGTGCGTTTGGTCTTCGAAGCATGGCGAACGACTTCTTGGAGGCAGGCTTTAATCTTGGATCTCAATTGGGGCTTATCAGTCAATATTCTATTTAGGTTGCCGTTGACCGTCCCAATGTCAAGAGTCCTAGTTGGGTGTTCATACTGCATAGCCCTAACTAAGTCTGTTTTATCCATTTCGTCCACCGCTTTTTGTGGCTTTTTCGACTTTTCCTTCTCTTTCTTTTTCTTCTGCTTGTTAGAGTCAAGGGCATTCGTATTGGGATTGTCTTTGTATTTTCTCCCTGAAGAGTGAGAAGGAGGCCATTGGGCAGGAGCTCGGTCAACAGAGCGAAAGATATTGAATGTATCTGAGTGATTGTTCGACTGGGATGAACTATTGACGGAACCAATGTCCATGTGAAGGTTGTAAAGGCGGATTAGTTCGATGAAAATGTAGGGAAAAGGGATAAAAAGTAAGGCTAATGTCAGTGCATTACCTCTTGTCTATTCTCCCATTCACTTTTAATTGCTCGCGGATTGGCGCCAGTCTCTGTAGTAGGCTTTCATGAGTCGCGGGAACATGTATGGAAGTCTGAAATGCAACAGGAAGAGATTTTCTCTGTTGCAGATCCACGAAAACCCTTATAGAGTCTTCAAAATATCCGTCAGCTACCTCCTTTCCCCTCACCTCATTGTGTCTCAAGTAATCCTGGATCATGTTCCTGGGATCTTTTTTTTTTAAAAAAAAAAAAAAAAAAAAAAAAAAAGAAAGAGAGAGTTTGATGTGAAATTCAGTCTTTTAGAAGCGTGCAATCCTGTGGTATACCATTACCTTCTCCAACCTGCTCCTTGACAATTCTGTAGTTGGTGACACTTCCAAGCCGGGAAATGTTGCTTGTGTAGTCGTTCTTGCTCACGATACACAGCACCGTCAATTGCGATCGTGTAATGTTTAGGGTGGTGAGTACGTCTGCAAGCTTGTACACTAAAATGCGATCTCTTGAGATAGGGCGCCAAACCGTTGAGATATTCTTGTATGCGAGCATGTCACTGTCTCGGGAGACAACTACATCCTCGAGCTGGCAATCAGTCGCAATAGCAACGTCTGCCTCGAATTGACATTCTTGAACAAGCCAGCTCTTGTTCCGCATGTATTTCGCGAATGATTCTCGTGCTTCTTTTGACCAATGAAAGGCCTTATCCAACGCCTTTATTACGGCAACGAACTGTTTCTTTCGGACTCGACTCTTGCTTTGCACGCGTTAGTATAGTTCATCGAGCCCTTGTTGGGCGTCCATCAATGCCTTGGCTCGTACTTCCTCTCGATATATATGAGTATGTTTTTTTTCCTCACAGGCGTCACCGTCAAGATACAGGATAAGGTTTTCTGGTGTTCCATACTTCCCCAGCTCTCTTTCCATGATCTTGTGGGCTGTATCGAGGGAATGATTGGAATATGCGTTTTGAATTATGGGATGTAAGGTTCCTAGGACATCGAACCTTATGTAGGCGTTGCAATTGAAGGGATTGAAAGGATTAGAGGTGGCGCAGATTAACGAATGGTAGTGGAGAGTTGCCTCGTAGCCTGTCTTTAGAAGAAAAGACCAGAGGCCCTCGATTCCCATTGCTAAGAAGTGATATCAATATGGATATGGGAATATCGATGGAGCTGTTAGAGAGAAAGAGGTGTTGAAAAAAAATCGTGTGAATTTTTGCATGGTGTTTCACGTGGCATCTTTCCAAAAAAAAAAAAAATTGACTGGTGTGAACGGGCATGGTGTTTTTTAACATAAAAATTGGCAAATACACTAGCGAGTCAGTGAAGCATCACACAAGGAACCGTCGGCGGCACTTGATGGCATTATCATTGTCAATATGAATATATATAGATATATATATATGCCTAGCGCGCTGCCGCACCGAAGCAAAACTTACCAGTGCTTGCTGCGTGTTCTTCTCTGCTCTGTTTGAAATCTTGATCATAACCTAGGCATGGACCCCTTGACGATAAAATACATCTTACCATACTCGCTAAATTTTAATCCACATCAGTCGGTAGCCCCCTATCCCATTCCTAAGGAGATACCCGACCCTTTTACTACGGCTTTCACATTCAACGCGTTCCGTGAATTTTGGAGCCAAGAAAGACTTGCGTACCAATGGGCAGAGTGTTCGGAAAAGAACTCTCGATTCATTCTTGCCCACAAAGAGAATCTGGATAAACCACTTCCTACGCACAGTAAGGCATATCCTGGCCGCGGTCGTCCACGTGAATTCGATTGGACAATCAAGTACGTCTGTTGGCGCCAAGGTCCGAAAGAAGAGTTGACCATTCACCGGGAATCAGTTGGTAATAAATGTCCGGTCTATATCAGGATTTAAAAACCTGTTGAGCAAGACCAGGTCATGGTGGAGTATTATAGACATCACAACCATGAAACTTCAACAAAGTCTAGGGTCGCTCTTCCTCTGAGCCCTAACGAGCGCAACTGGATGAAGCCAATGGTCTCCAGCAGCCATGACTGGAAATATATCAAGAATGAATTGAGGCCAAGTGAAGAAGCTCTTCAGGTAATGGTCGTCCAAGCATGTATTAAATATTTTTGCATTTACTTAGGCAATGACTAATATCCCATGACTTACAGGTTGAGGCAGAGACGAAAAGTGTCCCTCCAAGCTTCCTTATCACTTACAACGATGCACGCGCAACGATTTATCGTAAACAGATAAAGGAATTTACAAGAGGTGATAGCATTGTTACCAGTGTTGAGGGATGGATGAAGGAAATTCAAGCAAACGGGGGTAAAGGATGGTTTGCTAATGAAATTGGTGTCAACGACCCACAAAGCTATTTGATTGCCTGGTGTACGAAGTTCCAATTGGAGGTAAGGATTGCTCAGATCCGATATGATCCAACTGGCGTTAACGTTACTTACCGTCCTCGTTTCTGTCTTCAACAGGTCGCAAAGGACAATAGCTTGATAGCCTGCATGGACTCTACACGGAGAGTCGCTATGTCTCTGAGAGAAGATAAGGATAAAAAGAGCAATAAGGGAAAGGGCAAAAAGGTAGGCTCGTTCCCATCCCTCTTCACTTTATAAAGGTGACAGGAAATTCCATTTCCTTTTTGAGTCACCTAAAGTGAAGGGGCTGGGAACGAGCCTAGCAAAAAGGATAGAAGTTCTTCAGCCTGCCTGTTTACGATCCTTGTCAAGGATCGAGTTTTGAGAAAATGCGTTCCAGTTGCCCATATGCTATGCAGCTCAGAGTCATCGTATGTTTGAGCATAGTCTAGCAACGATGTGAAGATGGTGCTTATCAAACTGAGACCATTGTATTATGTTCAACAACAGGTTCCTCATAAAGAGATGGTTATCATGGCTCAGAACCGAGTGCGGTTTCAAGATGTCAAAGTTCATGGTAGACTGTTCTGTGACACAGAGTGAGGCCATTCAAGAGGTATTCCCTTCCGCATCAGTTTACTTCTGCCACTTTCATGTGTAGAAGTTATGGGAAGACCGCATGAGGGATGTGTTCAAGGTAAGATATATCATGTTAATGCTCAATCAAGATACCTTTGGCGATAATAACATTTTAATGCGACTCCATACTCTTTAGGAGCGATACTGGGTTTGCTTAAAGAAATGCGCATTACAGGGTCTGACGAAAAGTTAATGACATCTGGAAAGGTATCAAGGACCAATTTTATGATCCGAGCAATGACAAAACAAGCCTCTTCTTTAACTATATGGAAAAGAACTGGATCGCGAAAGAGAAGAGACCAAGATGGGTGCTTTTCGTGAGAGAGGTAAGATAAAGCACCAGTAAACGGCGGTATTAAATGACTTCTTCGACGAATTTCAATATCCGACATCCTAATACACCTAATAGGACTACCAGCACGTAAATACAAACAACCTTCTGGAGTCTTGGTTCAACGCTTTGGAGACACATGCACTGGAAGGGAAGCGCGGTTTACGAATTGATTTACTCATATATAAATTGCAGGGACCCATTGACCAGGACTTCAGGACACAGTATTTCAAGGTCAAAAATGGAATACAACTCGCAACGCTTTCACAGTACGACCAAGAAAGACTGGCGAGAGCAATGGCAGTAAGTACCGTGGAGGCAAGGGCCATGGTATGCGAGAAGTTAGTCGAGAAAGAAGTATGTGTCGAAAATCGATAATATCAAAAGTTTGATTGTATATGGATAGGCTCTAATCTCTTTCGTTCTTCAAAGTTCGCGGTAAAGTCGTCCGAAGAATCTGGAGTAGAGTATTCCGTTGCCGCGGATGTAGAGAGGGGCCTCCTTCAGTCATGTTCAAGCCCCGACTATGTCCGACAGAAGATCCCTTGCAAACACATGTGTTTAGTGTCAAGGATTTACGACGGCTTCGATGTTCAATATGCCGCTGCTCCTTCGCACTTTGAACATCAGAACAGGCACTTAGAGTTCGACTTAGGGCCTCCTCTCGAGAGCTTTATCTCACCAGTTTTACTGCGTGAAGAAAAGAAGAGAAAAAGAGAAGAAGTCACCACCCAAGCGTTTGAAGAGTGTGAAGAAGAGCTTATGGTCCAGTGGAAGGAGCTGGGCCGTATAGTATATAATAGGCAGAAAAGAAAGTGCACATTGAAGGATATGCAAGACTCAATAGCAGAGCTGAGGAATGTAATCCGTACAATGACAGCGGGTGTTCAAGCACCTGAACAAATTGACGATCCCTTTGTTTTGGGCCAAGATTGCGCTACACCCGTTTTAAAGAGTGACGTCACGTGAACCGCGATCAAAGTCCTCAGCAAACTTGACAGCCGGCCCACATCCAATCATTCTGGCTTTCTTTCCCCTTACTGACAACTGATTTTATGTCCATAAGAGGCGGGAGCAGGATCCCTATTAGACAAATTGAAGAAAAGTGGCTGAACTTTGTGATGTAGTCATGTATTACTACCCACTACGCCCAGTTGGTTCAAACACTGTGGATCTATATTATCTTGCCACCAATTTGGTTTATCAATCAAACATCTTTATATGCTCAATGCGATCCAGGAACAACCGTCCTCAACTTCAACTTCGGGTGCTTAATTACTTCACACAGCACATTCATTTCATTTCTTGGCTACTGAAGATTTTTTTAAACTCCTATTTATTTCTTTAATGTATTTCCTTTTACTAACATACTTTACAAAACTAATCAAGACCGTACACAAACATCTTTTCCCTCCGAGTTCTTTGCTTGCAGAATCAGATTTACTCTTCATCATCAGAGTACTTGGCATTTGAGGATTTACCTTGGCCAGAAGAACTAGAGCTGTTGCTGCCTCCCACAGGGTTGTATCCAGGTCGTCCTGGTGTCGCTGAACCACTGCCTTGTCCACCAGATGAGTAATCCATCGGCGAGAATGACGTCGCGCTAGGAGAGTAACTTGGAGAATAACTTGGACTCGCTGGTGAATAGCTCGGGCTCGTAGGTGAGTAGCTAGGACTTGTTGGCGAATACGAAGGCGACGTTGGGGAATAGCTCGGGCTCGTGGGCGAGTAGCTTGGTGACGTGGGTGAATACGAAGGTGATGTAGGAGAATACGAAGGCGACGTAGGAGAATACGAGGGCGAAGTAGGAGAATACGAAGGCGATGTAGGAGAATACGAAGGTGATGTAGGAGAGTATGAAGGTGATGTGGGTGAATACGATGGCGACGTAGGCGAATATGATGGCGATGTAGGTGAGTACGATGGCGATGTTGGAGAGTATGAAGGTGATGTAGGAGAGTAAGCCGGCGATGTCGCTCCATAGCCGTGGCTCGTAGGGGAGTAGCTCGGGCTCGTAGGCGAATAGCTTGGAGATGTGGGTGAGTAACTTGGTGATGTTGGCGAATAAGACGGCGATGTAGGTGAGTAAGATGGCGACGTAGGAGAATATGAGGGTGATGTCGGCGAGTAAGAAGGCGAGGTAGGTGAGTACGATGGGGACGTAGGGGAATATGATGGGGATGTAGGGGAATAGTTGGGTGATGTAGGGCTATAGCTGGGTGATGTGGGGCTATACCCAGGACTTGTTGCATACATTGGCGAACTGGGTGAATAGCCAGGCGAAGCTGGGGAGTATCCAGGACTGGTCGCGCCAAACGGGCTTGCTGCATCCCATGTACCTGCTCCCATCGGAGAACTTGCTCCAGAATTGCCCATTGGCGAGAACACCGCATCCATTGGCGATCCTGGGTGTGAAAAGTCCACATACTGCGGTGACCGTCCATCGTATGGTGTCATCTGTGATGCTAAATTATCACTGTTCATACCCATGCCCATATTCACACCCATCATGCCTGGACGTGGTCCTTCAACAACAGTACTGAGCATCTTCTCATCCAGCATTAGATCAAATTCACCCGTGCCCAAAGGTGCCAACTGACCTAACATGATATTTTCAGCAACACCACGGCAGTCATCCAGCTCTCCTACTGCTGCAGCCTCCATCAAAATTTCAACAGTCTCCTCAAAAGAACAGCGCATCAGTGCACCCGTCTCAGCACGATTGATACCATGACGTGTGATGGCCATCAAGTGGCCACGGTGCGTCATCACATCACACAGCAACGACAAGTGGCGATAGTTGACATAAGAACCATCAAACTCGATAACTCCGCGCAACTCTTTCAACAATGCCTGACGTGCCGCCTCGATACCTAGTACGGCCATCACTTCTCCACAGTTGTTCGAGTATGTACGTGTGGCATCGACGTCCTCCTCGCACATGACCGCCTTCAGATTCGATCCACTTGTTTCTAGGTACCATTCCTTCTGAGAGTCGAACGTTCCATCTGATTTGATGTATGTCTTCTTCTTCTCCACCATGTAAACGCGTGCAATATTCTTGATGCCACGCAGGCTGATTGAACTAAGCAAACTGTTCTCAATCTTCTTTAAAAACACATCTTCCTCGTCTTGTACGTCGGGCTGCTTGTCCGCTGCTTCCTCATTGATAATACGGCAGCGAATGATCAACCTCTCAGCGTTGTCATCTGAACAAATACACATCAAATCACGTTGAAAGTCCTCTGATATCTTGTTCGAGACATCCGCCATTGTCAGCTTCTTATCAAGCATCATCTTACGGTCCAACTCAATACGAAGCAACCAAGGTGATGTCCTGGATAAATTCAGATCCTCATCGGGCATCGCATAGTATGCAGATACAAAGTCCTGATCCTCTTCAATATTAGTGTTCTCGGGATCAGGATCATAATGAATCTCAGTCGCCGACGTAACTTTCTTCAAGTTAGTGTACTCCAAAGCAACCTGCACCTGCTTAGCACGCTCCATGTTACGAGCACATTCTGGTGTCAGATAGACGTTCAGCGAAGGCGTCTTGATGTTCGTCGCCACATTGATAATCTCTTTCAAACGAGGAACACCAAGTGTCACATTCTTCGACGACACTCCAGCATAATGGAACGTGTTGAGCGTCATCTGCGTTGCAGGCTCTCCAATCGATTGTGCTGCAACCGTTCCAACCATCTCACCAGGATTGACAATTGCATGTGCAAAACGCGAACCAATCTCACCTACAACCCAATCAAATGCTTCACGAGTCAAATGGAACTCTTCAATCACCCTACGCACCGCCAATGTCGATCGGATCAACATACGGAACAACAATGTTGCGTTATCTTGAGCCTCTACACTGATACGGTCCGTGCCGCGTACCACTATAAGCTGCTTCTCCAAATTCTTAACACTCTCCAAAATGTGGCGGGGATCAAGGTCACTTGGTCGCTTATGATCTACGTGAAACATTTGTTTCGAGTTCCAAATGTATCGCTTGATGTTAGTGGGAAGGGGCCACGAGTCATCGCCTTCGGTGAAGATGTAGTTGCGCAGAAGATGGCGGTCGGCCTCAAGCTGCCTGAATTCCTGCTCCAATAGTGTCTGCATGTCAGGTTCACCACGCTTCACTGACTCTATATCTGCCTCCTCCATTGCCTTGATCACAGAGTAATCTAAAGCACCCGGCTTGAAGCCTTTAGCTTTATCTGTAAGATCAATCTGAAACTTCTTCTCAAACTGTGCGTTCGACATCTTCACGGTGTCAATGCGCTGCTTCTCAACGTGGCAAGCATCCATACCGTCCTCGCCGTAACAGAATTGAACCACGTGCCCGAGAGAGTTTCTCACAGTGCCATCATACTTGACCATCACATCCTCCAAAGCTTTGACGAGACGACGCTGGATATAGCCAGTCTCGGCAGTCTTAACAGCGGTATCAATTAAACCTTTAAATTGCAAGAGAAATAAAGCAATCGAAATGTATCATAACGTTGATTATTACGCTCACTAACATTAGTACCGTTTATATAATATATGTGATCCGGTCTTTGATCCTTACCTTCACGACCTCCCATGGCATGGAAAAAGAATTCCTGAGGAGTAAGACCTCGGAGATATGAATTCTCGACAAATCCACGGCTCTCAGGTGAGTGGTCGTCTTTTGTAAAATGAGGTAATGTGCGGTACTTGAAACCGAAAGGAATACGCTTTCCTTCCACGTTTTGTTGACCCACACAGGCTGTCATTTGCGAAACGTTGATGAACGAACCCTTCGATCCTGAGATAACCATCTGTTTGACATTGTTATCCTCGCGCAAACTCTGTTGCGCCATCTTACCAGCATCATCACGGGCTGTGTTCAATGCTCTGTTGACATTTGACTCGAATGTCTCACGCAGTGTCATACCAGGTTTGCACTCTAGCTTATCCTGTTGTGCTTGAATAATCAAATCACTCACATTCGTAGTTGCATTGTTGATAATTGAAGTAATTGTCATGACAGTGTTACGATCAGCGACTGTATCTCCAATACCAATGCTGAATCCGTGATGAAGAAGCCAGTAATTTACAACTGTTTGGCATCCATTGAAAAATGTTTTCGCAATTTCAGGCCCATGCTGATTCATAATAACATGGATCAGTCCACCTCCAGATGTACCAACGGTCTTCTTGCAAATAATACCACAGATCAGCTCGCCATTCTCGACAATTACTTTGGTATCCCCAGGTGAAATATCGCTTTCCTCATTATCAGGGTGGGTCGAATGAAATGTAATACAATTGATACCCTTAGGGATAATCATGCTCACTAATTGTTTTCCAGTCCATAGCGGCTTAGGTTTCAGGATAGCAGGCGTCGGCAAAAAGCCCTCCCAGCCAGGAACCCACATCACCAGATTCATCACCATCTCCTTGGTCAGAAAACAATCGCGCTTTGTAAACTTGCGGATACCGCACAAAGTATCTTGTACGATACCCATGACTGGTTTGTTGGATTGTGGTGATACAATTTGGCGAGGGACCATGCAAATCTCTGTGATCTCAGCTCGAGTCTCTACTGACTGGGGCACATGCAAATTCATCTCGTCTCCGTCGAAATCGGCATTATATGGAGATGTAACAGACAAATTCAAGCGAAATGTCGAGTAAGGCATAACACGAATCCTGTGGCCCATCATAGACATTTTGTGCAACGAAGGCTGTCGGTTGAAAATGACCACATCGCCGTCATTGATATGGCGCTCAACCTTCCATCCAAGCTGGAGAGGTACTTCGCGCTTGTTCCACCGCAAATCAATACGTTGCCCATCGTCGCGAATCACATATACTGCGCCAGGATGTTCCGTCGGACCATTTCTCACCAACTCCTGCAATTTGTCAATGTTGTAAGGCGTGACCAGCTCTGGAAATGTGAGCGTTCGGGCAATACTGCGCGGAACACCAACCTCATCAATCGATAGGTTAGGATCTCCTGTAATGACCGTACGTGCCGAGAAATCCACACGTTTACCCATCAAATTCCCACGCAAACGACCTTCTTTGCCCTTCAGACGTGCACGGATTGATTTCAACTATGTATAATCAACCAGAAGAAGAGAAAAAAAAAAAAAAAAAAAAAAAAAGATGTCAGTTATGGATATGCCCGCAATATTCGGACTTAATAATCTTGAGATAACGTCATAAGTTATCCTTACAGGTCGTCCATTTTTATGCGCGGCTGCTGGCTGGCCAGCAATATCATTGTCCATGTATGTTGCCACATGATATTGAAGCAGTTGTTCGTGCTGCTGAATCAAATGAGCCGGTGTTCCATCTTGCGCACATCGATAAACATCAGCATTAGTCTTAATAATGGCGAACAGTTTGTGAGTCAGATCATCCTCTCCTGTACTTGATCCATCCATCTGAATACTAGGACGAACTGCTAGAGGAGGAATGGGCAGGACCGTCATGATCATCCACTCTGGCCGAGCAAATTCTGGTGACAATCCCATCGCCTCAATATCCTCGTCAGAGATACGTTTGAGAATATGATAAGCATCGCTGGGTGATAATGTGCGCTTGCCTTCGGGTTGTGAGTCATCGTTGGCATTGGCCTTAAAATTAACGCTCAGTCCCAGACCTTCTTTGCGGAAGATGGGCTGACGATGCCCACATCCTCCATGTGACTTTTTCTTTGGCTGTGGGTTTCCATGCTCATCAATTTCCATTTCGTTGCCCATCTCACCGTCAATTTCATCGCCGCCCTCGCAGACCATTTTTGTTTTAGCCAACTCCCACACAGCTTTCAATCGGACCTTAGGATCTCTGATTCGACGTGCGCGAACAAACTTGCTATTGTTCTATAAAGATGATGCAATTATCCAGTAGATGCGATTGGCACTTTGTCATTGAGTGTCTTTTTTTTTTTTTTTTTTTTTTTTTTGTTTTTGTTTTTCTCTGTAGAGAGTTTATGTGGAAAAAAAAAAAAAAAAAAAAAAAATACTAAACGACCAAATCCTTACATCGTCCACTTTGAGTTTTGAGCAGGAGTAGCATACACACTCAAGGATCTTTTTGACTTTTGTGAGGAAGCCTAGAAAGTTTAAACAGATATAGATCAGATTATAGATAATAAATGGATAATAAAGATTAACAATAGTAATTAAAAATAATAAATAATAAATTACAGTAACAAATAGTAAATAAATAAATGATAATAGTAGAAATGCTGTTTGATTAGAGCCAATTAAGTGTACCGTTGAGATAGACAGGCTTAGCAAGCTCAATGTGCCCAAAGTGGCCAGGACACTCAGCCATGCCTTCAGAGCAAGTTTGGCACTTGAAGTTTCGGTTAATAGTTCCCATTCTAGGGTCATGCAGGCCACCAATCTTAGGTCTCTTAGTGGCTTCGTCGATCAGTTCTGCATGCTCAATCTTGGCCACTGACATATTTTTCTATATTAAAAGAAAAAAAGAAATGTGAGAAACCGATAAGCATTTATTAATATTGCTTTACTTTACGGGAAGCAGCGATAATACATCTTGTTTCTCTTTTCATCATGAAACGTACAATTTCCTCAGGTGAAAGGATGCCAAACTGTACGCAGTCCACACGCCGCAGCGGTGCTGATGAATATGCGAAACGTGTATTACTCATGATAGAGAAGGACAGATGACAGATGACAGAGCAAAGAGAGAATCAGATGGGAAAACTCCTGTCTTTATAGCTATTCTCCACTTTCTGCTGCGCATACGTAAAAATAAATCTTGGTGACGTACGTAGCTGCGTGTCTAGAGCTTGAGCGCTAGCTAACACCTCAGCTAACACTTTTTTTTTGTTAAATGCACCTCAGCTAATACTTTTTTTTTTTTTTAACACTTTGTACCCTCACTCACGTTTCCAGCAGACGCCTAACGTTCTCACCCAATGCACCTCTTTTCCTCATTTTCCGATTACATGTCTAACGACCTAATTCAATTCTATTGAAGTCCTCTCTTTTTTCTAGTCATTAAACCTTACAGCAGTAGACAAGTTTGTGAGTGATCCTTTCCCAAGCTTGTATTCATCACTAGGCTCAGAACCTTAAGAGGCTTCACCACCTTTACACGCATTACATGAGTCCTACATTGTCATAAAAAATTTACATTATATAACACATAAAAAATAATAAATAATTAAAGGATCTTTATTTTTCAGTGGGTGTCCATGAATTTGTACCTTGACCGCCCTTCAAACCTAGTCTTTAGGCAATTTGGCTGACTTAGTAGGATAGGTAGTTGATTTTCTGCTGCACTCAAGCCGAGGCTGTCTGAGTCTTTATCTCTTTCTTGCTCTCTCTTCATAGGCAGTATACAATCGACTCACCATGTTGACTATGGCCGATCAGAATCTAGGAGAATAACAGGAAGATATTGGTACTAATATTTATTGACTCTCCTTGCTGCAATAGACATTTCATTTTATCTCGCACATTTGAACTTCTTTTCACTCTGTCGTTGCTATCGTCCATAATTTCACCTGCTTTGTGCCTCCTTTCCCCTTCACGGCGGCCTTCCTCTGCCTCCTCCTCTCCTGCTTCGCTCTCTTCTCATTCTCTTCTTCTCTCTTTTTCTCCACTTCTTCCTTCCTAGCCAATATTTATCTTAAATGATCAAAATCATTTGATATGTAAACGGATTATTCAGTAGGCGGCGGTCGTGTCCATTTTCTATAGTTTAGTTCCTTATGAAACTTGTAAGACTTCACTTCATTTATCCCTGGCCTTTCTGATTCCACGCACCTTCCTGATTCCGGATTCGGGGAGCCGTCGCTAACAAGAGACCATCACTTTCTAAAAAGTAGGAAAGCATATTAAACTTAGATTTATGTATAACTCCCATAAATTCTGAATGATAGGGACGATGATACTCCACTTACTTAGAGTAGACGTGCCCAATTCATGTACCAGTGTTATCTAATACAAAAATAACATAAACCTAGGACCGTAATCTACCCAGAAAGAGAGTTGATGTCATGTCCAAGCCATCCAGAATCTGAGTTTCAAGAGGAGCAGTACCTCGAGTCCAAATATGGCACTCTTGGAGGCAACATCAAAGTTGGGGCATACTTTAAGGTCTTGACTTTTAATGAATTCACAAGACTAATTTGAGTGCTAGAGTCAAAGGGAACGAAGCAGACAACTTAAGGCAAGCTACGAAGAGAAATGAAGCGTAGCTTACAGCAGATACGCCAAAACAACCCATGCAGGGCCAAACAAAAGAAAGTTGGCTCCGAACCGCTTGTTTGGCAAACTCTGTTGCGATTAGCAGTCATTTACATGGGTTTTTACTATAGCTAAGATTTTTACCCTTTTTATTTAACGAAGATCCCTGGATCATAATAAACACATCTTTCTTTCGTTCTCGTTACTTATTATGATCCTGGCATATTTCAAACTCCAAAACAAGCTCTGATATTAAGTAACCGTTATCTTAAATATACGACAAGACCTGGATCGTACATATTATAAGGGAAGAATCCATGGCCAGTGCCTGTATCCCATGAAAATGGCAAACATGAGAGAAGTCCATGTCCGCGAAACACAGATTTTTTTAATAAAAAAAAGAAAACTAATGAATCAGTCAAACTCTCCTGAAATCATCCATGTTTGGCCTCAGGCGCGTTCATTTTTTTTAGTTCGCTTAATATGGTGCTTTGCATTTTGTCCATTTTGTCCAAGGTGCTCTTCAGCTCGGCTGTGGTGCAGATCACAAGTAGACATGGCAAAGCATATTAGGCAAAAAATAACATTAAAAAAATAAAAAATAAAAAGTACAGATATCAGAAAGCCTGTTGTCTGTTGTTCTCAACTGAATTGAATTGATATCAACTAACTTACAGACATTCTCTTCTAGAGATCTTAGACGAGATGCTATAGTACCACCATCAGCTTCACTACCATACTTGCCGGGATCTGGTGAAGGAGAAAATGCCTTGCTGGGATCTGGTGGAGAGAAGAATTCTGCGGATATGACGACCGGGGTCGGGTCGAGATAATGGTGGTGCCTGCTGCGGTTGTCAGGCAGTGCCACAATCGTGGCGTTTTTTGGACATTTTTTTTTCTCCGTAAATATATCTAAAATCATCGTCTGGCACGCATGGCATCTGTGGACATGCCGAGGAAACCTTACATGTCCAACTTCACTACATTCTTCCCCGGGCGGTTTGAACGTGCCAGTTTTTGTCGGTGTAGTAGTGTAGGCGATGCACAGCTTGTTGGGAATAAGTGGTTTGATGTAAACGATGGCACTTGTAGGTGTAGGGGAAGAAAGGCTTTCTTTATCATCGTAAGGAGGAGGGAGGGTATTAAGCGTGACAGCCTTGAATTTTTTTGTTATAGCTTTAGGCATTACAAAAAAAAAAAGGAACTTGATGACAGGAGGAGAAGGTGTGAATTTCTTTTCATGTTGGCTGCCTTTTAAGTTGCGAGTACCCCAACTTTTTTACACGACTTACTGCGTCGATATTATTTGAGCAGCATGCTTACATTTTACAGTCGATATTGATTTTTATAGGCGTTTTCTTAAGAAAAACGTCTACAAATTTGATTAAATTGACCTCCCTAAATGTTTTATTCTAAAATGACGTTTGGAAAGTCACACATATATATTTCTCACATGACATGTGATGAGAAACAAAAATTTTTATTTTTTTTACTCATTGCTGCTTATAACAAAAAAAAAAAACTACCCATTGCTGCTTCTCGACGTGTCAGTATCCACTTCATCCCTGCAGCTTGCACAAGTACGCACCAAGTCCTTCACTATCTTTCGGATCTCCCGTTTCTTTGCCGAGCCTTGGCTAGTCTTCTGTCTGATGTGTTTAAGGCCTTCATGACTGAGTACTTCGTGATCTCCTGCTAAACGCTTCAATATTTGAAGGTCACATCCATATCCATATCGGCAAGCGGTGAGCTTTCAGCTTCAGCAGGGCTGGAAGTAGCACTACTAGGTTCTGCTACGTATTCGCTGCTTGTCCTATCTCCCATGGCCCTCTCCTGTTGCAGGGCTTCTTCAACTAGCTCTTGCTCATCCTTTTTCTGTACTACTTCGAAATGCCAGCCTTTGATCATAGAGACCTCAGCGATCAACTGCTGGAAGTATGCTCTCTCTTGATTTTTGTATCGGTTATGTCGAATAAGCAGCCGCATTTCTTCATCGACTGCCGGCCTTTGACAACGGAGACGCTCACGCATTTCAGTCGGAAGGATTGGCGTTTTGGCAAAACAGTTTCGAAGCGTATGTGGCTTGATGTAACTCCATGCCTCAGGGATTAGTGCCCATGCTTCGCCGTTAGAAATAGATTTTTTGTTGCCAAAATTCTGAACGAGATACGTTTCGGAAGTAAGTAATTCCAAGAACGCCCGCTTGAAAACGCTTATCACCCCAGCATCGAGAGGCTGAGTTACTGGAGTGGTAGTCGCTGTATTCGGATATGCCTCCAAGGGATCCCTTCCTCTGGAACGCGCATGTCGATGTCGTTGTGCGCTGTCGCGGAGTCAAGGAGAAGAAGTGTGGGTTGCCAAAGCTCATCATCAAACTTTTGCAACTACTTGATGAATATACATCGATTCATCCATCCTGAATCCGCTTTCTCTATAGTCATTTTCAATGCCTTATCTTGTTCGACTTGTCTCGCGAAGTGTTTGGCTAACGAATATCAAACAAATGCAATTGTCACGAAAAGAAATAAGAAAAAATAACAGCCAACATAGACTATTACATTCAATGTATTACCGATGACTAATGGCTTCAATGAAGTCATTGTATTGGCCATAGAGAGAGAAGTGCCAGAGGCATTGATGCAAAATAAGATAGACACCTTGCATTCTCTGAGAGCTTTGGCACCAGTTTTGGAGGTTGGTATCGTATAGGATTTGGAATCCAGCTCTTTCAAATAGAACCCTGTTTCATTGCAATTAAATATATTATCGGGGGTGTACTCAGCGCAGATCTGGCGAATTTTTTTGAACTCAGGTTCAATTGCGTCCAAGAGCTGCCTCTCCATGAAGTTGACAATATGAAATACGATGGCGCTTCTTAAAAGTATCGAACCAATAAGCCGAAAATGATGGCTGTGCTTCAGATAGTGTATTTCCTGATTCATCTTGAAGATCACAGAGAACCGTGTATGTTACATTGGCTGCGTGTTTGAGCATCCTGCCGTTGATATACCGACTTTTCTTTCGTTGTCGCTGTATCCAGTAGTAGAGGACTTCCTCGAGAACCACGTTTTTTCGCTCAACGATATAATGTGAGCCCGGGGGGTATACCTCGGCTGCAGCTCGAATTTTGTTTTCATTACGAAGTATTCGCTGAAAGCTACTTTTTGGAACGTATAACTCCTATTAAGCATCCGAAAGATTTAGGAGAAAGCTTGACTGGGAGGCAGTCTTTCCGCTGTTCAAGGTAATGATAAATATCCAATAGCTCAACTTGTTTTTCAAGGGAGTATGAGAACCTAGACATCGGGATCTCAAACTGTTTGGGGTTTGGGAGCAAAATAACAGCGGACATGTCATTTTTTCGGGCACTCTTTAAAAGCTCACTATACCTCTGTTCATGAGTGCGGTCGAGCTCTTCCAGCTCGCACTTTGTATATTTTTTATCATACTTAGTGGGGAGGAGAAGGAGTTTTTTATTGTTTGGCATCGTTTTAATTGAACTGTGGTGATGACTGTAAAAAGATGTAGACTTTTTTTGATTGTAAAGGGATGTAAAAGCTAACAAAAAAAGTGTGTCATGTGAGAAATATATATGTGTGACTTTCTAAACGTCATTTTAGAATAAAACATTTAGGGAGGTCAATTTAATCAAATTTGTAGACGTTTTTCTTAAGAAAACGCCTATAAAAATCAATATCGACTGTAAAATGTAAGCATGCTGCTCAAATAATATCGACGCAGTAAGTCGTGTAAAAAAGTTGGGGTACTCGCAACTTAAAAGGCAGCCAACATGAAAAGAAATTCACACCTTCTCCTCCTGTCATCAAGTTCCTTTTTTTTTTTGTAATGCCTAAAGCTATAACAAAAAAATTCAAGGCTGTCACGCTTAATACCCTCCCTCCTCCTTACGATGATAAAGAAAGCCTTTCTTCCCCTACACCTACAAGTGCCATCGTTTACATCAAACCACTTATTCCCAACAAGCTGTGCATCGCCTACACTACTACACCGACAAAAACTGGCACGTTCAAACCGCCCGGGGAAGAATGTAGTGAAGTTGGACATGTAAGGTTTCCTCGGCATGTCCACAGATGCCATGCGTGCCAGACGATGATTTTAGATATATTTACGGAGAAAAAAAAATGTCCAAAAAACGCCACGATTGTGGCACTGCCTGACAACCGCAGCAGGCACCACCATTATCTCGACCCGACCCCGGTCGTCATATCCGCAGAATTCTTCTCTCCACCAGATCCCAGCAAGGCATTTTCTCCTTCACCAGATCCCGGCAAGTATGGTAGTGAAGCTGATGGTGGTACTATAGCATCTCGTCTAAGATCTCTAGAAGAGAATGTCTGTAAGTTAGTTGATATCAATTCAATTCAGTTGAGAACAACAGACAACAGGCTTTCTGATATCTGTACTTTTTATTTTTTATTTTTTTAATGTTATTTTTTGCCTAATATGCTTTGCCATGTCTACTTGTGATCTGCACCACAGCCGAGCTGAAGAGCACCTTGGACAAAATGGACAAAATGCAAAGCACCATATTAAGCGAACTAAAAAAAATGAACGCGCCTGAGGCCAAACATGGATGATTTCAGGAGAGTTTGACTGATTCATTAGTTTTCTTTTTTTTATTAAAAAAATCTGTGTTTCGCGGACATGGACTTCTCTCATGTTTGCCATTTTCATGGGATACAGGCACTGGCCATGGATTCTTCCCTTATAATATGTACGATCCAGGTCTTGTCGTATATTTAAGATAACGGTTACTTAATATCAGAGCTTGTTTTGGAGTTTGAAATATGCCAGGATCATAATAAGTAACGAGAACGAAAGAAAGATGTGTTTATTATGATCCAGGGATCTTCGTTAAATAAAAAGGGTAAAAATCTTAGCTATAGTAAAAACCCATGTAAATGACTGCTAATCGCAACAGAGTTTGCCAAACAAGCGGTTCGGAGCCAACTTTCTTTTGTTTGGCCCTGCATGGGTTGTTTTGGCGTATCTGCTGTAAGCTACGCTTCATTTCTCTTCGTAGCTTGCCTTAAGTTGTCTGCTTCGTTCCCTTTGACTCTAGCACTCAAATTAGTCTTGTGAATTCATTAAAAGTCAAGACCTTAAAGTATGCCCCAACTTTGATGTTGCCTCCAAGAGTGCCATATTTGGACTCGAGGTACTGCTCCTCTTGAAACTCAGATTCTGGATGGCTTGGACATGACATCAACTCTCTTTCTGGGTAGATTACGGTCCTAGGTTTATGTTATTTTTGTATTAGATAACACTGGTACATGAATTGGGCACGTCTACTCTAAGTAAGTGGAGTATCATCGTCCCTATCATTCAGAATTTATGGGAGTTATACATAAATCTAAGTTTAATATGCTTTCCTACTTTTTAGAAAGTGATGGTCTCTTGTTAGCGACGGCTCCCCGAATCCGGAATCAGGAAGGTGCGTGGAATCAGAAAGGCCAGGGATAAATGAAGTGAAGTCTTACAAGTTTCATAAGGAACTAAACTATAGAAAATGGACACGACCGCCGCCTACTGAATAATCCGTTTACATATCAAATGATTTTGATCATTTAAGATAAATATTGGCTAGGAAGGAAGAAGTGGAGAAAAAGAGAGAAGAAGAGAATGAGAAGAGAGCGAAGCAGGAGAGGAGGAGGCAGAGGAAGGCCGCCGTGAAGGGGAAAGGAGGCACAAAGCAGGTGAAATTATGGACGATAGCAACGACAGAGTGAAAAGAAGTTCAAATGTGCGAGATAAAATGAAATGTCTATTGCAGCAAGGAGAGTCAATAAATATTAGTACCAATATCTTCCTGTTATTCTCCTAGATTCTGATCGGCCATAGTCAACATGGTGAGTCGATTGTATACTGCCTATGAAGAGAGAGCAAGAAAGAGATAAAGACTCAGACAGCCTCGGCTTGAGTGCAGCAGAAAATCAACTACCTATCCTACTAAGTCAGCCAAATTGCCTAAAGACTAGGTTTGAAGGGCGGTCAAGGTACAAATTCATGGACACCCACTGAAAAATAAAGATCCTTTAATTATTTATTATTTTTTATGTGTTATATAATGTAAATTTTTATGACAATGTAGGACTCATGTAATGCGTGTAAAGGTGGTGAAGCCTCTTAAGGTTCTGAGCCTAGTGATGAATACAAGCTTGGGAAAGGATCACTCACAAACTTGTCTACTGCTGTAAGGTTTAATGACTAGAAAAAAGAGAGGACTTCAATAGAATTGAATTAGGTCGTTAGACATGTAATCGGAAAATGAGGAAAAGAGGTGCATTGGGTGAGAACGTTAGGCGTCTGCTGGAAACGTGAGTGAGGGTACAAAGTGTTAAAAAAAAAAAAAAGTATTAGCTGAGGTGCATTTAACAAAAAAAAAAGTGTTAGCTGAGGTGTTAGCTAGCGCTCAAGCTCTAGACACGCAGCTACGTACGTCACCAAGATTTATTTTTACGTATGCGCAGCAGAAAGTGGAGAATAGCTATAAAGACAGGAGTTTTCCCATCTGATTCTCTCTTTGCTCTGTCATCTGTCATCTGTCCTTCTCTATCATGAGTAATACACGTTTCGCATATTCATCAGCACCGCTGCGGCGTGTGGACTGCGTACAGTTTGGCATCCTTTCACCTGAGGAAATTGTACGTTTCATGATGAAAAGAGAAACAAGATGTATTATCGCTGCTTCCCGTAAAGTAAAGCAATATTAATAAATGCTTATCGGTTTCTCACATTTCTTTTTTTCTTTTAATATAGAAAAATATGTCAGTGGCCAAGATTGAGCATGCAGAACTGATCGACGAAGCCACTAAGAGACCTAAGATTGGTGGCCTGCATGACCCTAGAATGGGAACTATTAACCGAAACTTCAAGTGCCAAACTTGCTCTGAAGGCATGGCTGAGTGTCCTGGCCACTTTGGGCACATTGAGCTTGCTAAGCCTGTCTATCTCAACGGTACACTTAATTGGCTCTAATCAAACAGCATTTCTACTATTATCATTTATTTATTTACTATTTGTTACTGTAATTTATTATTTATTATTTTTAATTACTATTGTTAATCTTTATTATCCATTTATTATCTATAATCTGATCTATATCTGTTTAAACTTTCTAGGCTTCCTCACAAAAGTCAAAAAGATCCTTGAGTGTGTATGCTACTCCTGCTCAAAACTCAAAGTGGACGATGTAAGGATTTGGTCGTTTAGTATTTTTTTTTTTTTTTTTTTTTTTTCCACATAAACTCTCTACAGAGAAAAACAAAAACAAAAAAAAAAAAAAAAAAAAAAAAAAAGACACTCAATGACAAAGTGCCAATCGCATCTACTGGATAATTGCATCATCTTTATAGAACAATAGCAAGTTTGTTCGCGCACGTCGAATCAGAGATCCTAAGGTCCGATTGAAAGCTGTGTGGGAGTTGGCTAAAACAAAAATGGTCTGCGAGGGCGGCGATGAAATTGACGGTGAGATGGGCAACGAAATGGAAATTGATGAGCATGGAAACCCACAGCCAAAGAAAAAGTCACATGGAGGATGTGGGCATCGTCAGCCCATCTTCCGCAAAGAAGGTCTGGGACTGAGCGTTAATTTTAAGGCCAATGCCAACGATGACTCACAACCCGAAGGCAAGCGCACATTATCACCCAGCGATGCTTATCATATTCTCAAACGTATCTCTGACGAGGATATTGAGGCGATGGGATTGTCACCAGAATTTGCTCGGCCAGAGTGGATGATCATGACGGTCCTGCCCATTCCTCCTCTAGCAGTTCGTCCTAGTATTCAGATGGATGGATCAAGTACAGGAGAGGATGATCTGACTCACAAACTGTTCGCCATTATTAAGACTAATGCTGATGTTTATCGATGTGCGCAAGATGGAACACCGGCTCATTTGATTCAGCAGCACGAACAACTGCTTCAATATCATGTGGCAACATACATGGACAATGATATTGCTGGCCAGCCAGCAGCCGCGCATAAAAATGGACGACCTGTAAGGATAACTTATGACGTTATCTCAAGATTATTAAGTCCGAATATTGCGGGCATATCCATAACTGACATCTTTTTTTTTTTTTTTTTTTTTTTCTCTTCTTCTGGTTGATTATACATAGTTGAAATCAATCCGTGCACGTCTGAAGGGCAAAGAAGGTCGTTTGCGTGGGAATTTGATGGGTAAACGTGTGGATTTCTCGGCACGTACGGTCATTACAGGAGATCCTAACCTATCGATTGATGAGGTTGGTGTTCCGCGCAGTATTGCCCGAACGCTCACATTTCCAGAGCTGGTCACGCCTTACAACATTGACAAATTGCAGGAGTTGGTGAGAAATGGTCCGACGGAACATCCTGGCGCAGTATATGTGATTCGCGACGATGGGCAACGTATTGATTTGCGGTGGAACAAGCGCGAAGTACCTCTCCAGCTTGGATGGAAGGTTGAGCGCCATATCAATGACGGCGATGTGGTCATTTTCAACCGACAGCCTTCGTTGCACAAAATGTCTATGATGGGCCACAGGATTCGTGTTATGCCTTACTCGACATTTCGCTTGAATTTGTCTGTTACATCTCCATATAATGCCGATTTCGACGGAGACGAGATGAATTTGCATGTGCCCCAGTCAGTAGAGACTCGAGCTGAGATCACAGAGATTTGCATGGTCCCTCGCCAAATTGTATCACCACAATCCAACAAACCAGTCATGGGTATCGTACAAGATACTTTGTGCGGTATCCGCAAGTTTACAAAGCGCGATTGTTTTCTGACCAAGGAGATGGTGATGAATCTGGTGATGTGGGTTCCTGGCTGGGAGGGCTTTTTGCCGACGCCTGCTATCCTGAAACCTAAGCCGCTATGGACTGGAAAACAATTAGTGAGCATGATTATCCCTAAGGGTATCAATTGTATTACATTTCATTCGACCCACCCTGATAATGAGGAAAGCGATATTTCACCTGGGGATACCAAAGTAATTGTCGAGAATGGCGAGCTGATCTGTGGTATTATTTGCAAGAAGACCGTTGGTACATCTGGAGGTGGACTGATCCATGTTATTATGAATCAGCATGGGCCTGAAATTGCGAAAACATTTTTCAATGGATGCCAAACAGTTGTAAATTACTGGCTTCTTCATCACGGATTCAGCATTGGTATTGGAGATACAGTCGCTGATCGTAACACTGTCATGACAATTACTTCAATTATCAACAATGCAACTACGAATGTGAGTGATTTGATTATTCAAGCACAACAGGATAAGCTAGAGTGCAAACCTGGTATGACACTGCGTGAGACATTCGAGTCAAATGTCAACAGAGCATTGAACACAGCCCGTGATGATGCTGGTAAGATGGCGCAACAGAGTTTGCGCGAGGATAACAATGTCAAACAGATGGTTATCTCAGGATCGAAGGGTTCGTTCATCAACGTTTCGCAAATGACAGCCTGTGTGGGTCAACAAAACGTGGAAGGAAAGCGTATTCCTTTCGGTTTCAAGTACCGCACATTACCTCATTTTACAAAAGACGACCACTCACCTGAGAGCCGTGGATTTGTCGAGAATTCATATCTCCGAGGTCTTACTCCTCAGGAATTCTTTTTCCATGCCATGGGAGGTCGTGAAGGTAAGGATCAAAGACCGGATCACATATATTATATAAACGGTACTAATGTTAGTGAGCGTAATAATCAACGTTATGATACATTTCGATTGCTTTATTTCTCTTGCAATTTAAAGGTTTAATTGATACCGCTGTTAAGACTGCCGAGACTGGCTATATCCAGCGTCGTCTCGTCAAAGCTTTGGAGGATGTGATGGTCAAGTATGATGGCACTGTGAGAAACTCTCTCGGGCACGTGGTTCAATTCTGTTACGGCGAGGACGGTATGGATGCTTGCCACGTTGAGAAGCAGCGCATTGACACCGTGAAGATGTCGAACGCACAGTTTGAGAAGAAGTTTCAGATTGATCTTACAGATAAAGCTAAAGGCTTCAAGCCGGGTGCTTTAGATTACTCTGTGATCAAGGCAATGGAGGAGGCAGATATAGAGTCAGTGAAGCGTGGTGAACCTGACATGCAGACACTATTGGAGCAGGAATTCAGGCAGCTTGAGGCCGACCGCCATCTTCTGCGCAACTACATCTTCACCGAAGGCGATGACTCGTGGCCCCTTCCCACTAACATCAAGCGATACATTTGGAACTCGAAACAAATGTTTCACGTAGATCATAAGCGACCAAGTGACCTTGATCCCCGCCACATTTTGGAGAGTGTTAAGAATTTGGAGAAGCAGCTTATAGTGGTACGCGGCACGGACCGTATCAGTGTAGAGGCTCAAGATAACGCAACATTGTTGTTCCGTATGTTGATCCGATCGACATTGGCGGTGCGTAGGGTGATTGAAGAGTTCCATTTGACTCGTGAAGCATTTGATTGGGTTGTAGGTGAGATTGGTTCGCGTTTTGCACATGCAATTGTCAATCCTGGTGAGATGGTTGGAACGGTTGCAGCACAATCGATTGGAGAGCCTGCAACGCAGATGACGCTCAACACGTTCCATTATGCTGGAGTGTCGTCGAAGAATGTGACACTTGGTGTTCCTCGTTTGAAAGAGATTATCAATGTGGCGACGAACATCAAGACGCCTTCGCTGAACGTCTATCTGACACCAGAATGTGCTCGTAACATGGAGCGTGCTAAGCAGGTGCAGGTTGCTTTGGAGTACACTAACTTGAAGAAAGTTACGTCGGCGACTGAGATTCATTATGATCCTGATCCCGAGAACACTAATATTGAAGAGGATCAGGACTTTGTATCTGCATACTATGCGATGCCCGATGAGGATCTGAATTTATCCAGGACATCACCTTGGTTGCTTCGTATTGAGTTGGACCGTAAGATGATGCTTGATAAGAAGCTGACAATGGCGGATGTCTCGAACAAGATATCAGAGGACTTTCAACGTGATTTGATGTGTATTTGTTCAGATGACAACGCTGAGAGGTTGATCATTCGCTGCCGTATTATCAATGAGGAAGCAGCGGACAAGCAGCCCGACGTACAAGACGAGGAAGATGTGTTTTTAAAGAAGATTGAGAACAGTTTGCTTAGTTCAATCAGCCTGCGTGGCATCAAGAATATTGCACGCGTTTACATGGTGGAGAAGAAGAAGACATACATCAAATCAGATGGAACGTTCGACTCTCAGAAGGAATGGTACCTAGAAACAAGTGGATCGAATCTGAAGGCGGTCATGTGCGAGGAGGACGTCGATGCCACACGTACATACTCGAACAACTGTGGAGAAGTGATGGCCGTACTAGGTATCGAGGCGGCACGTCAGGCATTGTTGAAAGAGTTGCGCGGAGTTATCGAGTTTGATGGTTCTTATGTCAACTATCGCCACTTGTCGTTGCTGTGTGATGTGATGACGCACCGTGGCCACTTGATGGCCATCACACGTCATGGTATCAATCGTGCTGAGACGGGTGCACTGATGCGCTGTTCTTTTGAGGAGACTGTTGAAATTTTGATGGAGGCTGCAGCAGTAGGAGAGCTGGATGACTGCCGTGGTGTTGCTGAAAATATCATGTTAGGTCAGTTGGCACCTTTGGGCACGGGTGAATTTGATCTAATGCTGGATGAGAAGATGCTCAGTACTGTTGTTGAAGGACCACGTCCAGGCATGATGGGTGTGAATATGGGCATGGGTATGAACAGTGATAATTTAGCATCACAGATGACACCATACGATGGACGGTCACCGCAGTATGTGGACTTTTCACACCCAGGATCGCCAATGGATGCGGTGTTCTCGCCAATGGGCAATTCTGGAGCAAGTTCTCCGATGGGAGCAGGTACATGGGATGCAGCAAGCCCGTTTGGCGCGACCAGTCCTGGATACTCCCCAGCTTCGCCTGGCTATTCACCCAGTTCGCCAATGTATGCAACAAGTCCTGGGTATAGCCCCACATCACCCAGCTATAGCCCTACATCACCCAACTATTCCCCTACATCCCCATCATATTCCCCTACGTCCCCATCGTACTCACCTACCTCGCCTTCTTACTCGCCGACATCACCCTCATATTCTCCTACGTCGCCATCTTACTCACCTACATCGCCGTCTTATTCGCCAACATCACCAAGTTACTCACCCACATCTCCAAGCTATTCGCCTACGAGCCCGAGCTACTCCCCTACGAGCCACGGCTATGGAGCGACATCGCCGGCTTACTCTCCTACATCACCTTCATACTCTCCAACATCGCCATCGTACTCACCTACATCGCCATCATATTCGCCTACGTCGCCATCGTATTCACCCACATCACCTTCATACTCTCCTACATCACCTTCGTATTCTCCTACATCGCCTTCGTATTCTCCTACTTCGCCCTCGTATTCTCCTACGTCGCCTTCGTATTCTCCTACATCACCTTCGTATTCACCCACGTCACCAAGCTACTCGCCCACGAGCCCGAGCTATTCCCCAACGTCGCCTTCGTATTCGCCAACAAGTCCTAGCTACTCACCTACGAGCCCGAGCTATTCACCAGCGAGTCCAAGTTATTCTCCAAGTTACTCTCCTAGCGCGACGTCATTCTCGCCGATGGATTACTCATCTGGTGGACAAGGCAGTGGTTCAGCGACACCAGGACGACCTGGATACAACCCTGTGGGAGGCAGCAACAGCTCTAGTTCTTCTGGCCAAGGTAAATCCTCAAATGCCAAGTACTCTGATGATGAAGAGTAAATCTGATTCTGCAAGCAAAGAACTCGGAGGGAAAAGATGTTTGTGTACGGTCTTGATTAGTTTTGTAAAGTATGTTAGTAAAAGGAAATACATTAAAGAAATAAATAGGAGTTTAAAAAAATCTTCAGTAGCCAAGAAATGAAATGAATGTGCTGTGTGAAGTAATTAAGCACCCGAAGTTGAAGTTGAGGACGGTTGTTCCTGGATCGCATTGAGCATATAAAGATGTTTGATTGATAAACCAAATTGGTGACAAGATAATATAGATCCACAGTGTTTGAACCATGAACTTTTTATTGTATTCTTGCGCTTTCATTTGTCCCCTCCTTCGGCAGAACATTGGCTCTATACGATTCCTCTCGTTTACCGCAGTGCTTTCAAATTATAATATGCGTATTTGTCCATGTCATTATGAAATAAAACCTCTTAACATTCACAGCTTTGATAGTGAAATTGGCTTTATCTACGGGATTGCAGGAGCTTTTCAAAAATTCTGTCATTTGCACGTCCAATAATGACCATCCTCTTCTGTACTCCCATCATGTACTGCCCTCGGGAGGTATGCATCTCTGACTTCCAGATGAGTTATCTATACTCTCCGTCATGTTCTCTACTAAGGCCTGTGTGATGTAAACGGCCAGGGATTCACTTTTGGTAACTACTGGACTGTCTTTTGGCCACACTTGGCACTCTTTTCGGTGGCAATTGTTGTCCGTGATCATTGTGTATACCAATATGAGGTGCGCCACTAAAATAAAAGCAAGATATTTGACCGTCACCTGTAAACAATTTTTTTTTTTTTTTTTTTGTGCTCTGGTTTTTGGTTTCGTCTCTTTCTCATTCACAAACTCACAAACAGGACACGCATTCAGTAGAGCAATGGGGATTGACAAGAAAAGAAAGCGCTCCAAAGAAGAGGAGCCAACGATTACCTCTGGAGGAAGTAGAGCGAAACGTGTGGAGGTGATTGAAGAAACTTCTAGAAAGATGGCCGAAGTTATCAGTGCCAGCACCGGTAGTAACATGAGGAATAGCAAGGAAAGCAAGGAAGACAAAAAGGAAATAAAAGACAAAAAGAATAAGAAGGAAAAGAAAGAAAAGAAGAAGAGAGGGAAAGAAAAAAAAGAGAAGAAACGTATCGTTTCTGAATTGCCTCTATCATCACTTCACAGCGAAGCTGATTCTGATACTACAACAAGCCTCGGCATGGATATGGATGTAGATTTAACCCCTACAGCCACTACAGAGGAACAGAGAATTATGAAAGCGCTTACTGAGGTCAAAGAGACTTCTGATCAAGGGAGAGATTCCAAGAAAGCCAAGGACATGATACTGGTCAAGTCAGTGAAATTTAATTCAAAGGATGCGCCTCCGACACTTGTCATGAACACTTCAAACATCACGGCTGACCATAATATTAGCAGTAGCGATGACTCGGGTGATTCAAGAAAGGACAATGAGAGCGGAAAGGATGGAGACAAGAAAAAGACTAATCAACTCAAATGTACAGGCTCATTTCGTGCTCTTCTTTTGCACCATGGCTAGGTTAGAATAAACCAGTCTTCAAATGGTGGACTAATATAGACTTGTCCTTGTATCTTATTACTTCCTATTACATAGTGGATGGTTTGACAAAGAAGGAACGGAAACTTCTAAAGATCAAAGAGAGACAATTTAACAGGAAAAGCGAAGGAGATGGTGAACCTGCTTTTATACTTAAAGATGGTCACGATCTAACTTTGGGGGTATGAGTTCAGGCAATGCGCTTAGTTATCATATATAACCCGGGTAATGCGTTTACTGGATTTATCAATTCAAAATTTTTTTAATTCTTGCTGCTACTGTAGGAGTTACGTGACCTTGTTGTTTTTATCCTGACAGAGACCCCATCATTGCCATGGATCCAAGTTCTCAACAAATTCAAAATTGAAAAGGTTTTATTACTTTACATCTCAGGCCTTGACCCAAAACTGTTTCATATGAATGCAAGATCCTCAGATGCGCACAAGTCCATCGCATGGGCCCAGCGTGCAGACACCCATATGGGCCCCGTTGAAGAATTTGAACATCTAAGAGAGTATTTTGACCGGGCTAATGTTGTCAAAGCAGCTGGAGACAAATTCAGAATCTTTTCGCCAACAAATACACTGTTGAATGTACCACTGAGTAACTCGGAGAAAGTCAAACGAGAAAAGGAAAAGGAAAGAAAAGGTATCTCCATAGAGCGTTATGGGTTCTTCTCAACATTGATTATATACTTAAATTTCTATCTACTCTTTTGTTTATATTGCCTTACAATTTATACTTTCAATTATTGTTTCCAATCTAGAAAAAAGCGCAGGGAGGAAAACAAAACCAGAAAACTATATGATGTCGTTGGAAGAGCTGCAGGAAAATAAGTTTCCTCTGCCACGATACCTTCTTGAAGAGGCATCGAATCTGGGTGAAGGTTGGATTGAGACACCAAAGCTCAAAAAGACCACATTAACACCTCCTCCCAAGACAATGATTGCCATAGACTGTGAAATGGTTAGTATCATTACTACCATTCTTTTGTTTTCTTCCTATCAGTCATGTTGCGCTATCTATCGCCACCGAATGTTGCCTAGAGTGGTTTATCTTTACTCATTCTTGCATTTATTCATTATTATTATTATTATTATTATTATTATTATTATTATTATTTTTTTTTTTTTTTTTTTTTTTTTTTTTTTTAATATCAGTGTAAAACAACAGCTGGTACGGAGTTGACGCGTGTGACTTTGATAAATCATGAAGGCAAAGTCATCTTAGATGAACTAGTGAGACCAGAAAACCCTGTATTGGATTATCTTACTCAATACTCAGGCATGACCGCTGCGAAGCTTGAAGGTGTCACCACAAGGCTAGTAGATGTTCAGAAGAAACTGAAAAAAATCATCAACTACAACACTATTCTTGTGGGCCACTCTCTTGAGAATGATATGACTGTGTTAAAGGTACAAATACAAAAAAATGGCCTAAAACCTGGTGTATTAGGCTTGCTGAAACTAATCGTTGACCCTAATGGTTACCGTTGGTCCTTTTTTTTCCCCCAAGCTCGCTCATCCATTCATTATCGATACTAGTTTAATCTTCCACCATACTCGTGGACCCCCATATCGCCCTGGATTAAAATGGTTAGCACAAAAATGGCTGCAACGTCATATTCAAGATAATGTAGAGCGAGGACATGATTCTGCAGAGGATGCGCTTGCATGTATGGATCTTGTTAAGCTCAAGTTGTTAAAACCTAAAGGGTTCGGCGAATATGAACAAGATCAAGAGTCACTGTTCTCAAGATTGCATCGGTTCAACACCCTGAGGACCTCCGCTTTAGTCGATTCAGACGCTTTTGCGGGACAGTCCGCAACGACTACCATCCGGACTGCAAGTGATGAAGAGGTTGTGAAGGCTATTCCTGAGGTTATTCAGAAACACAATTTTGTGTGGGCACGTCTAAGAGACATTGAGATTAATCATGGAAAGGTTCCTGAACAAACTCCAGTAGAAAGGCAAGAAGTAGACAAAGGGCGGGGTGCGAAAATTAGCAGTGCGGACAAGATCCAAGCTTCAGAGGAAGAGATTCGTGCAGGTATTCGATCTATTGACAAGAGCGTGAAGGCGATTATGGACTCACTGCCATCACGTACTGCTGTGATTATTACGAGTGGACAAGGTGATCACCGCGAAGTGTCGAGGTTGCAAGCAAGGCAAAAGGTGTTTCAAGAACTGCTTAAGCAGAAAGGTTCAATCAATGAAGTTCCACAGCAAAACCGCTTTCTGGAAGAGGATATGCGCAAGCTGGAAATAGCTGTAGAAGATGCAAAGGGTGGTATTTGTCTTTTAACAGTAAAGAAGTAGCGAGAAGAATAAAATTGCACCAGAAGAATGTCAAGGAAATGAAGTCGATATTTAGTCACGTTTCAGACATCAAGAAACTCCATGAACTTAATAAAATATGTCGATCAATTAGACCATATTGGCCCGAAAAAGAAAAAAAAAAAAAAAAAGAAAAAAGAAAAAAAAAAACACTACGCAGGTATTAAATATTGTACAAAATGCAGTTTATCCATAGTAATATCTCTTAGCTATTCTTCATCGTAATTGTCTTCATCCTCAGCCCGTTTGCGTTTCCAAAGATCATGGTTTAGCAGATTCTGCTGATTCTGTGTCAACGACTGCTCCACAACAGCATCTTTCATTTCCTCATCTTCGTCCTCGTCTTCACTCTTAACTTTGAATAGTGATGGTGGTTCTGCTGATAACGGTGACGCCAATGGCGCTTCTCCTACTCCTCTTCCTCCTATTGACGTGCTTATAGCATCTGATGAAAGACGCTGAACACCCGATGGCGGTAGCTATTAAGCAATGAGTCATAGGACATTAAAAAAAAAACTGTTTAGTACAAAGACGTAGTTGGATTAAAGACCATATCCAAGGGGTATATCGCTCTTACCTCTGGAATAAGTTGAAAATTGACTGCTGTAAGACAATGTCGTTCATGAGGCAATCGGATACCGTATTTTTCTGGGATTAAAGGAAGAGGGACCTTATTCTTTTCTTCTGCAAGCTCGAGCAAGAACTTAGGAAAAATAAAAATAGTAATGGTCAGCATGTGCACAGAGGTACACTATTTTCACCATATTTCAATCAATTACCTCTTTGAGCGGCGGTGATGTGAAGGAATGGTTAACACGGCCCTGGATAGCTAACTTCACATCCTCTAGTCCGACTTCGGTCCTGCCTGCATGTTCAGAGTAGAGAAGTGCATCCTGAAAAACATCCGTGGTATATCCTAAAGACACATTATATGTATAAAAATAATATTGCTACGCGCTATGAGTATTAAGCATAAACCATAGCACATGCTGAACAAGAGAAATAAGACATACTATGCGCGAACTCGAGTAATTGATGAATGACTTTTTGCTCAGTATCCTCCACTGAGAGTGACTGAAGGATCAGCGAGATGACTAATTGAAAGTTGAGCAAAACAGTATTGAAGAATAAAAAAGTCAGAATGTCTGCGCTATTTTTGGCCCATGAGCGGCTCCATTGAATGCAATCCTCTGCGTGTACCTTTTGCATCCCTAGGCTGAGTTGTCTGTGCCATTTCTGACGTCTTTAATGGATGTTTCTCAGATTATGCCCTCTCTGTTCTTTTCTGATTAAGAATAATTAAGAATAATATTTATAATGATTGTTGAATATCACCTGACTAATACCCGATATGATCTGTGCAAACCAATCAAAATGGACTTTACAACCTTTACAAGGGCCTAATGACCGTTCTATTCAAGTGGGGACTACCCACCAAGCAGAAACAAACCACCAGTAGCGGAAAAAGCTGCAATCAAAATGATATCGCATCTAGTACAGCATTGGCCCACCAGCTAATGAGCATGGATAGATATGACGAGACCCTTACAGTTACTATCTGTTGATCTGTACGGTTTTTGCAAAAGATTAGAGAGGATACAGGAGACGAAAATAAACAGAACTTACAAATTTTTTGTGGGTGTGCCGGCACCCAAATACTTGTGTCTAGCGTCGTGCGCGCTTTGCAGCCGGAGCAGGGACTCTTCCGTGGGCTTGTACTTTGCAGGCCTCTCTTGCCTCTCAATTTGAGCAAGACCGATTCTTGCGATGTTTTCCGCCCCTACTGCGTCACGGTCGAAGAATACCTTACATGTCCAGCAATATTTAGAGCGAGGGTACACCGTCTCTAAAAAGCTATCGCAGAGAGGTCGGGGACAGCGGGCGCTGGTGTAAAATTCGTGCGCCCCTACAGTGAAGTGTCCTCGTGCTTTGACCTAAGCGTTTCAAATGGCAGTCGTTTATTAACAAGGGCTCTATGGCTTTCCAGCTTTTCTTACTTTTTTTAAAAAAAGCCATACCTGTGTGACAAGGTGTCTCGTTATAGCAGTGTGCTTGCTGGGAACTCCTTTACTACTTTCAACGGACCCTAGGCCGACGAAAAGCACCCCTTTTCCCCGAGCATCTTCAACACTCGCTGCACCGCGTAGTCGAACGTAGCTCGTTGAGCCTTTCGTAGGTCCCATTTTTTTTTCAGGTCCACCTGGACTCGTAGAATTCTTGAAGCACATCCAAATTCTTTGATCCTATCTGTGTCTGGGACTCCTCGTTCATCCATTGAAAGTACTCATTGTACGTATCCCTTCCAAACACAGGGATGGCGCTCTCAACCTCAATCATTCCTTTTTCACGCTTCCTTTTGTTCAACAGGTGATTGAAGCGGAGGACGGGGAGGTACAAGAACCTGCTTCTCACCTTTACCTTTTGCCGCAAGTTAGGGTTGTGAGGATCCAGGGAGGAAAACGTAAGGGCGTTAACAATACCAGTATCACATCCGACGATAGTTGTGGTGTTTACGGATGGGCATCGCCCTGGTTTGTTGAATGTGAGCTCAACGTTTTCAAGCAGTTTGGAGCTCCTCTTCCAGTTTATGTTTGCGTAGTCTTCATCTGTTAGGTCTTCACCGGCCGCCTCTGAACACGTCGTGTTGAGAAATCCCTGAGAAAGCTCCAGTTCTTGGCTGGGGTCTTCTTCATCTACGTCAGACTGCTGCTGTCTCTTCTTCGTCTGGGTTGTGTCATAGGCAAGTAGATTCAGAACTAGACCGTTGGTAGAAACTGTTCCTTTGAGTTTGAACCGAGTTAGATCCTTGTCCTGTGACTGCAGGGATACTTTGTCTCGATATCCAAGAACCATGCGATCGCCTCCAATGTCACAAAAGAGAGCCTGAATCAAAACCCCTTTTGTTCCCTGTACACACTCAAACATTGCAGTCTTGGAAGGATTGTCGAGAGGCAGAATACGCTCCAGCAGCTGCTTGGTATCTTCGTTCGCCCAGAGGGTGTCAACTAGGGCGTGTTCAGACAGATACACATACCCGGGTGACCAGGGGGACGTAGGAAAGTCTGAGTATTTTTTCACTTTTTTGTTCTCCCGCAAAAAAAACTCAATGTCGCTCATATCTTCGTTTGTTTTCTCGACATCAAACTAGGAAAAAAAAAATAAAAATAAAAAATAAAAGTCTGAATAAAGAGCATTTGATTGCAGAATATACATGAAAATACCTTACACAAGGTTATACCATTGCGTTCCTGTACTGCCGCGTTCCCTCCCAACATCTCACTAGCTTCCCTTAGGTAATCTCGAAGCATTTTATTGTAGTTCTCGTTCCACGCAACCTTTCGAATTAATCGAAGATTATTAATCGGGCCAACGTCTCGAGGTTCCTTGAGTAATCATTGCCTGCGATGGCACAGAATAACACCAGATGTTCATGTGATGACGGGCTTAGTGCTTGGATAACGTTGTCTACATCGTAAACCCCAAACTTCCGTCTACGGTGTGGAAGGGGTCGCGCTAGGAAGCAGACTCGTTCGCACGCAAAAAAATCAGAGTCTTGGGATATCACGATTCTATCATTCTCCTCATTATGGCACCCTATGCATGGGTCCGCTTCATATGTACACAGACAGACATCGAAGACAGAGCTAAGGCCTGTTGCCAGCTGATCCTTTTCCTGGACGCTAAGGGTGTGGACTTCTCGAAGACCCTTCTGGATGCGCCTCATGACTTGAGGACGAGTCCATACCCCACTCCGAGAATTTCTCTCGAAGGTGCTCATATCGTTCTCCAAAGCATCCATATTTTTTTCTCTTATGGCTTGCCGTTCTGTCCTTGCTTTTTCTTTCTCAGTACAAGGTTCCCCATCAATATGTATAGTCAGATTGTCCTTTATCACGAGAGCCAGGGACCTTCCTACATCAATGATGGATTCGCTTTTCATCTTGGCATGGACGACTCTGCGGAGGGTGTCGTAATAGAACGTACCGAGGAGATCTACATGAACAGAATGGTCAGGGTTTGCCGCCAAGAAATTGCCCACGTCAGTTTCCGAAGGTAAAACCCCGCGATCCGCAACCAGTTTGAAGAAGGACTTCAGCCCCATGGTCAATATCTAAGCGAAAGAGAAAGAAAAAGGAAAAATGGTGGTGATGAAAAGAAATGAAAAAGAAAAAAAAAAAAAAAAAAAAAAAAAAAAAGAGCGACAAAGGTATAAAAGGATGAGATTTTTTATGGTTTAAAGATCCAAAGTGAATAGATAAAGAATATTGAGGGAAAGATACAGGAACAAGTGGCAGTGGTAAAAGGGATGGGACTTTGAAGGAGGAAGGCAATGGTCCCTTTTTATATCCTGGATTGATCATGAATTTTAACATTGTCTCATATAGTTTTGATATCGATCCTTTGCTTCACAGGCCACATCAATCTTTATTCAGTTTCTTTGTTTGGATTGGGGTTTGTTCAAGTCAATAGCAGAGATTGACAAATAAATACAAGCTCTCGCATGAACGGCAGATTGGAAACAATAGCATTGAGATACCAAAGTGAGCATTCGAAAATCATCTCCATATACAGCATACAGTGTCGATGTCGATCCTTTGTTACACAATTTTTTTTTTTTTTTTTCAGTTTCTTTTGTTTGTACTGGCCCTTGCTTTGTGCTTTGTGAGGAATTTAATGAATAAAAGAAGATTTATAATTTTGAACAGGGGTAATAAATGCATTGACAGATATGACTCGGTGATTATAGGTAACAACTAAAGAAAAAAAGTCTTTTTTTATCAGAGAATGGCTTCAAATGATGCTCTTTGCTCCAACAGCCCCAGTACTATTGCGTTAAAGCAGAGATATTCGTTGACTCTCAGATTCCGGCATCAATGGCGGAGATAGGAGTGATGTAGTTGCATGCGCTTATTGCTTGGAGTTAAAGCTATCTAAGCACCCTTTCTTACTGGACGATGCCTTGTTAATGGTGATATTGCGCAGCGCCTTGTGGATGGAGGGAGAGCAGAAGCGAGAGTGGTGGTTTTTGGCGGTCGTTTGGTGTGTGTATGTGTGAATTTGATAGTTGATACCAATCGCCAAAACATATGCATCTAGAAATACAGAAGCGAGATTGATACCGACGCGTTTGATCCTTTCCTAGGGATTGTTATAACCATGGGATGATTGTGGAGTGGCCACCAAAATAAAGTTTGTTTGGAGGCACCAATGGAAAACGCTTGTGTTTTGAACAAAAAAAGACGCCGCGATGTAAAATGTGTTTATACATGTACAGAAACCAAAGAGATGCTTCAGCTGCTTATTCGTGCACACAGTGATTGACGAACAAAAAAGGAAAAAAAAGCCCGCGATGAAAGAAGGCATGTGCAGACAACAAATAAACACAGCAACTGTTTGCTCACATACATTTTTTTCACCGTTGTCTGTATCTCTTCTAAGCTTTCTGTCTGGCCGTCTAACACAAGGAACCCTCAGAAAGAGAAATACCTCGCATGATTGGTGCCAGGTCTGAAAACAACAATAATGCAATGCTGTACGTGGAAGATAGGGTCTAGAAACTATACCATTGATCACAACTGCTACTCATGCCCTCTTGCCAAGGACTTGAACATGCATACCAACCCCTTCTTCCTTGCTCTCATAACCGCTCACATCCTTTCGATGCATTCTTCCGCCGTTTATGTCCACTACATCTGAACCACACACAGTTCACCACTCACTCCAACAGAGATATTTGTATCACCTTGGGTATGATATGTTGTTGTGGTTCCCTCTGGTTTCAACAGGCCCAACAAACTCTATTAGCAGTGTTTACCAACCCAGATACATCAAGGGAACGCAAGAAGACGAGCAAGTAAATGATGTGACAAATCAAGTCTTGCCGAGCTTTACAGGGTGCGGTAGAATGAATCAACTCAGATTGCCCTCCTTTCAAGTCGAGACTACGGCGGCGAATATTATCACTGCTATATTACACCTGTCAATAAATAAACGATACAATGGACTCCCAAGAGGATGCTAGGGTCATGCGAAAGTCTTCATGAGTTTTTTATTTGCACAAATAAAGAAGCCAGGATAGCTCCATGACAATTTAGTTTTCGGTCATTTATTTCGACATCGAAATGAATTTTCAAGACAATGCCCATGGATTGCTGGATTTTAAGCCCATTTATAATGGCAAATTTGCCCTTGTTACGGACGAAGGGATAAGGCACCTTTGGGTCAACTACTTTGATAATGACCAGTCAATATGTAAAGTGGATAAGTTGCATTTCCGAATGAAGGGAAGTTTCGAGGAAGAACAACATAGATAACCTCTGTTTCAAGCGATTTTCGCTTTTACCTCAAAGTTTTTCATTTTTTTTCATTTGAAAAGTATACAATTAGCCGCCGTGTAAGAAGGCGTTGATGTGATTATTCTCAAGAGTTTACACTAAAGTGCTTTTGGTCACGCAGTCATTTGAATCTGAAGTTTACTTGATACAGGGTTTACGACAGATCAGACATGATGGCAGCAGCATTCAAATCATATTCAGTCTCTCAAGGCTCCCACAGGACTGTATTGGCAACCTTTATGGTGAAGGTGTTCACAGAGTACAGATATAAACGCAGAGACAAGCGTTAATGAGCTTCTTAATGAGAACACAGCATAGATCAAGCAAACTCCTACATGATACGTGTCTCACTGCAGACGTTCAATAGTGGCAACGTCTATCGTGACAATACAACAGCGATGCTACTTCCAAGTGGAGGAGAAATTATTCAAGAGCTCACCAAGATTATCCCATGAAGCACACTCATATTAATAATCTCAATGGTCTATCCGATATAGTTCTACTCTTTAGCGGGTTGAGTCTGGACACCTTGAAGCGCCTCTCCAATTGGGAGCAAAGGCCCCTTAGTTCAAAGCAGATCCTACATTGATTGCAGCATGAATTTATGCAAGCCTCATGTGTCCACGCAGAATTCAATAAGTATTTTATCATTCCATAACCCCGTAATCCCACGAAAAGTCATCTTTAATGAATACTTTTATCGAGCTATACTAGACATTTTTGAATTTTTATTTTACTTTTTTTTTTAAAAAAAAAGAAAAGAAAAATCAATCGTCTTCATCCTTCAACGGAAGTAGAGTTGGCCTTGTGTTTAGGATCAAAGCGGAATGCCTCAGGAGCTGGCCCTAAAATCATTTCACTCAGCTTAATCCAGTCCTTGACATCAGGAGAAGCCATCAGTGTCTCAAGGTCATTACGTCCAAAGAAAAGAGGCGGCCGATCATTCATCTTTTGCGGAAGGACCTCAAGCAGGCCAACTGGGACATAGCGATGCAAAAAGCCTATGTAGGGTATAGCAATAATAACAGGACGATAACAACAGGTCAACTGAATAAATCGATTCAATGACCGCTTCCAAAACTTTTATCAATGGATACATACTTTGCCACTCTAACAAAAAACGACGGGTTTGGTTAACGCCTTGAGTATCGGAACCCCAGTGTTCTAGCCCATAATTACAAAATCTCTTCATCATATCGAAGCGCTCGCCAGAAGAAATGTCCCAGTCGCGGTTTGACTTTATCTCCTCAAAGATCCAGGGCTTCATCAATGCACCACGTGCAATCATGCATCCGTCCACATTGTGCTCCTTCATATGACGATAGTAATCTGAGGGTCCGAGGATATCTCCATTGCCAAAGAGTGGCATATAATCATCTGCACCTAGAGATCCACGATTGATTTTAGTACATTGGCTAATATAGTCCCAATCAGCTAACTTGGTGTACCGTTGTTGTCGTGAGCGGCCATGAAGAGTACCAAGAGCCGCTCCAAAATCATAGAAAAGAGATGTCATAGTTTCGCCAATTGGCTTCTTGTCATGTACAGCCATCCTAAATTTGACTGTGACAGGAACATCCAGTACTGTCTTCATTCCCTTGATCATTCTCTTGATCTTATTGGGAGAGTTTAGTAGTCCACTTCCAGAGCCCTAGCAATGCAAAAAGAATAACGTTCATCAACTTTCGAGATCTAACTAGGGCAAATACACAATGTATAGTTATGTTCTAGCCACTGGATTTTTTACATTGTTGTAAACAAGGTCGATCGGGCACCCCATGTTCAAATCAACAAAGTCTACATTAGCCACCTGGTTGATCATATCACAGGCTCTAACAACAACATCGACCTTGTTACCAGTCAACTGCACGCCAAAAATGTCTTCGCTTTTGTGTCTTCTCAAAAGAGCCAGCTCTCCCTTTTGTCCCTGTACTAGATTTGAAGCCATGGCCATCTCGCCACACGTGATGTCAACACCATATTCTTTGCAAATGCGTCGAAAAGGTAGGTTTCCAACCGTAGTGAGAGGTGCCAAGTATGTCTTGCCCCTAAAATCGATCTATGAATGATAGGACATTTAAGTTAAATATATTAGGTAAAAAACGATACGTCTGCTTGATATATGCTCATGCCGTATTGAGCATCACCTACCTTCTTCTTCTCGCATGGGCGTAATGGAACATCAGGCGTGTCGGCAAGTGTAGGACCATCTATAGCAGTTGATGTTGTAATACTCTTGATATTTCTGCCTTCCAAATCTAAATCCTGATCCGATATAATCGTCTCTGTTTCTTTAGTAGCTGTGTTGGACGGGGACAGCGTCTCATTGCTACTAATTTTATCTACTATTTGCTCTTCAGACTTATTTGGCGCATTTTGTGCAATCTCCTCTGCCATTTTCTTGACATATGCCTCTGATCGTGAAAAATCGAACTAAATATAAAATATTATAATAACAATTAATAATTGCGAACATCTCTTGAAGAGTATGTCAATATCAGTTCAGCCATTTGTAGCGGATGGCATTTTACATACGTTGAAAGATCGGAGCTTAAGAGTAAGATCATGAGTGAAGACATTGAGAGACTGGGGTTCATATTTAGCGATTTTTTCTTTATCCTTAATAAGTTTCCCGTCTGCGTCTAGATGAGCGCTCAAATATCTGCATTTATATCCGTAGTGACAGCTAATCCACAATGTAAGGACGAAGCCTTGTGTTAAAAAAGGGAAAAGGATTAACTTGATAAAACATATTATGCGCTAAATGGGACATTAAAATGACCTATTATAGCAAATCAATAAGACGTACTCTCCAGTCAGTTCATAGTTAGGGCAACGGTCACCTAGATCCTTCCCTTTTGCTTCCAGATACTTTTGAACATTATGATTAAACTTGCAGCTATAGTGTAAAATCATCCACGGAGCAGAGTACCAGTTAGAAAATATACACCTGGTATCATTTCATTTGCAACACTAATGTATGGGCAATACCTATCGCCTTTATCGCATTCCTCGCCTCTTGCAACTTTAAAGCAGATCTGAACCTCATCTTCGATGCGACGTGTAACAACTCGATCCTGAGTTTGCCCTCCACGCTTCTTCTTATTATTCTTGACATGCTTCTAAAATATTCGATGAAGAGAAAATATAGTGTTAACACATTGATCAATGAAAGAAGCCATACCTTTCGGTGGCCTTTTAGGCAAAATAAAATGAAATGAAAATAAATAATAATAATAGATAACAATAATTACATCTTTACGGCTTCGCTTGTTATTATCATTCTTAGTATCCTCGTCTTCTTTTAAGCTATTATTGTCACCCTCTCCAGTTCGTCCCTCATCGCCTTCTTTCTCGACCGTTTCACTTAAGGAAGCTATGGTTTCCTCCTGCTGAACTGCCGCTGCTTTGGGGCGAATATACTGGGGTTTTATGGGTGAAATTCCCTTTTGATAGGTTGTACTTGAGGAAGATTCATCTTCATTCAACATGGTTGCTGTCGGTGCAGGGTTTTCAGAAGACATGTCTGTTGCCTGTCTGTCGTGAAGAATTATAATGGTACATCAGACAGTTGAAAAGCCCGACGTTATCCTCAAATAAGCAGTCATTTCTGTTGATCCGCGAAAAAAAAAAAAAAAAAAAAAAAAAAGCAGCACATGCGATGCTAGTCTACCTTCTTTTATTTCACAGCATATTAAGCTTTTTTTTTTTCTGCGAGCTTTTGCTAATGAAGCTTCCTCCCTGAGTTAATCAGAGAAATGGTTGGTGACGTGAAAGAACAGAGCCAAAGATGCATCAAACGGGCTCTACTCTCTTTTCCGAGATGAACTTGGCTAGAGCTTTGTTAGCTTTTTTTTACATCTATTTTTCTCTGTTGCATCGCATTCAATATACCTCTCAGAAAGCTTTTATTGAACGAGCCATTGACATACTTTATAGCGGTATGTAACCCCTACAAACGCATTTATCCCATCTAAAGGAAGACTGCTTTCTAATAATGCCATTCAAAATACTAATTCTTTGAAAATTGATAGTCTTGACCTATACAAGAAAAAAGGAAGGCAGTATCCAATGTTTGGTTCTACGTTGACTTCATCACGAGGCGTCCTCTTGCCATCAAAGGCTCTTAAGCTCTTCAATCTTTACATGGAGGATACTCGGAGAATAGACAATGACCATGCCATCCTCATGGAGCTGTGTCTCGATGCAGACTTTGCGCTGTCTCGAATTGGGCGATCGGAGAGAAAGAATCTGGCCTCTTCAGGTTCCATTGAAGACAAGATGCTTTATCAAAGTATCGGCTCGGCCCATTATGAAGTTGCTCGCTTATTCGAACGTTTGGGTCGCTCAAATGATGCCAAGAAGAGCGACATAAAAGCAGAGAAATGGGGATATGTCCCAGGAAGCAGCAATATATGTCAACAACCATCACGATTCGGTAGCTTTACTAACAATAACAACAACAACAATAATATCAATGCTAAGCAGGAGAGCGGCGGCAACAGCATCAGCAAATTGAAGGAGATGAATAAAGCAACAAAATTTGAAACGACACACAGCATCGCAGTTATTCCCTCAGATATTTTTGACCGCGACGTAACTCAAGCGACCTTCAAGTGTAACCTGCCAGATCCAGATACTCCATTAAATAATACCCAGCAGCTAGCCTACTGTCTCACTTTGCTTTCGACTGCACAACAACCACTAAAGGATCTTACAGCTCAGGAGCAAGAGTGGTCTTCGGCCACATCGAAAGATCAAGATGAGAACGCTAGACTTTATAACTTGGCTTCAGATGTAATTGCAGTGTTCATCGAGGATGATATCAAGACTGAGGCTGCTGTTGCTGAGGTCGTGATGCTGGCTCCAGTTCTCAAGCATGAACAATATAGGAAAGTGCTCATGACCTTGGTCAATGGAATCAGCCAGAATATCATGCTGGCGACTTACTTGCTTGAAGGGTTGGCTCAGCTGATTCAGCATGCTTCTCCTGGATACCTCGACTCTGATGATCTGGTCAATATCCTCAACACTCTCAATTCTCGCTTACAGGGAACGCACATGGAGTCCAGCAGCCATATCTATCGGCTTTGTGTTACAGTCTCACATGTGCTTGATGCCATGATAAACAATCAGGTTAAGGGTCTAAAACGGGAACAGCTCCATGAGCCATTAGCAGCCTACTTGAAAGAACTAAAAGGCAGCTCAGATCCTCATCTGGTATACCATGCAGCCTATGCTTTCCAAGCTCTGCTATATATCCCAAATGATGAGTCATCAATGCAGGCCATGCTTCGACGTACATCAGCAGTGGCTCGAGGAGTATTTGGACTAGTGAGTGCAGTCAAAGAATTAAATCTAAATGACTTTATGGATGAACTAGCCAATATTCAGAATGAGCTTCATTATGTAACAGACATTGTTGATAAGAGTCTGGATGTGTACAAAGGCGCGGTTTCACTATACGAGAGTGGAGCGGCATTCAAACAGGATATGGAAGAAGGGCTCAGCTTTAACCGCAAGACTGCATGGTATCCAGCGCTCCGCGGAGCTGATGCACTCCTCCAGACTGGCGAGTTCACCAAGTTCAAGACTCTTGTGTGTGAAACATCCTGTCGAAATGATACAGCATTCCAATGGGGACTATGCCAGCGGTTAGGACAGATTGCAGCCAATCCACAATGGGACCTGAAGGTTCGACAAGATGCCATCGCATTCCTTGGAGAGATGTACAAGAATGACAAGGATTGGGGCCAACATGTGAAGATCAAACAATGGATTGTAACTATACTGAAGGGATTGACCTCGTTACCAATCGATGGTCTACAAGGTATGTAGATATGATATGGTGTCTCCGTCATCATTGAGTCGGTTATGAGAAGCGAAGATACTGATGCTGATGGTATATTATCTATATACATTTCATTGTAGTTGTAGAGTCACTCCTGCATGATCTTGCTACGGATGGAGATACCAACAAGCAACAGCTCTTCAGCAATTGCTCTCAAGAGGCAATAAGACAATACCCTTTTATTGTCGCTCTGCCTCCGCCTGCATCTCCATCATTGATTAATCGTGCACAGAATAGGCCCGATGTGGAAAAGAGTCTGCGTCTACTCATGCGACAGCGGATGGCGAACAGAGATGATAAATACTTTTACATTCAACAATATGCCAAAGCCAGTCCACAAGCGAATGACGACGACTCGTTCTTGCTGATGGACAAGGTGAATGAGTTCCTGGACAGCGATCAGAAAGTTCTACTTATCCAAGGTGATTCAGGGGCAGGCAAGTCGACATTCAACCACGCTCTAGAGCACACTCTGTGGGAAGCATATCAAAAGAACCATGATCGAATCCCACTATTCATCAATCTACCAGCCATCGATGACCCATCCAAGGATGTGGTCACAAAACAGCTGCGAATGTATGATTTCACCAAGGAGGAGATCAAGGAACTGAAGATGACCCGGTCATTCATCTTGATTTGTGATGGGTATGATGAGGCTATGCAGACTAATAATCTGTATTTCACCAACCACCTCAATCAGCCTGGTGGGTGGAAGTGTCAGATGGTGATCAGTTGTCGTAGTGAATATCTTGGAAATGATTATCGAAGCCGCTTCCAGCCTATGAACCGCAATTACCAAGTAAACGCAGAGTTGTTCCAAGAGGCTGTGATTGTACCATTCTCTGAGGCTCAGATCGATGACTATATCAAGCAATATGTCGCAACAATGGACATACTGTGGGGTGCAGAAGACTATCTGCGTGCACTTAAGATGGTCCCTAGTCTACGAGAACTTGTGAAGAATCCATTCATACTATTGATGACGCTAGAAGTATTGCCACGAATGGTAGATCCGGATCAAGATATCTCCAAAACGCAAATCAAGCGCGTCACGCTGTATGACCAATTCGTTGAGCTGTGGTTTGAGCGAGGCAAGAAGCGATTAGGCGAGATATCGATGCCAGAGGATAGGAAAATGTTCAGAATACTATGCGATGAAGGGTTCGCACAAAATGGGATCTTGTACTTGAAAGAGCTTGCTGTGGCAGTCTACAAGAATCAAGATGGCAATCCAGTGGTGGATTACTCCCCATCCAAGGATAGGAGTACATGGAAAGAGGAGTACTTTAGCAGAGATAGCAGGAATAATCTCCTGCGAGAAGCATCACCTATGAGCCGCACAGGTGGCCAGTACCGGTTTGTGCATCGGTCTATTCTGGAATACTGTGTGGTACGAGCGATGTTTGAACCACAGAAAGTGACAAAAATGAACGCTATTGATACAGAAGCAACAGCGATACCGAATTCCCGCCGAAGGAGCATCAGCTCTGTATTCAGTTTTGAGGCGGAAGAGAGCCAAGCAGTTGAGCAGGCAGCAGATCCAGCCGAAGCGAATGAGACCTCGCCTTTGGTGTGGAGAAGCTTTGTGAATGAGCCATCGATTCTTGAGTTCCTGAAAGACCGAGTTGGAATGGAAGCAAAGTTCAAACGGCAGCTATATGAGTATGTTGAACTGTCGAAGAGCGACAAGCAATGGCGGACAGCAGCAGCAAACGCAATGACGATCTTAGTCCGAGCAGGAGAGTCGTTTATTGAAGCAGACTTGCGAGGCATCCAGATCCCAGGAGCCGACCTTAGCCATGGAATATTCGATGGAGTTCAACTACAAGGAGCAGATTTGAGGAATGTCAACCTTCGTAGCTGTTGGCTTCATAACGCAGACTTGAATGGAGCAAAGATGGCAGGTGTACAGTTTGGAGAATGGCCACTTCTTCATGCAGGAGGGAAGATACTCCAGGTATCATATTCGCCTGATGGTCAGACATTAGCTGCAGCTGTGTACGATTATGATACCGATGAGTATTATGTCAGGATCTATAATACGTTGACATGGGAGAGGTGTATGAATTTGGGGACGGAAGAATACGGCCAGAACTTTATCTACTCCCCAGACAGTCGACACATTGCCATATGGCATAAGGAGAAGAGTGCGGTTCTTGTGTTCGATGCAACATTAGGCACAGTAGTTCATAGGTTCGAGGGTCATACAGATGTTATCTGCTCAGTAGCATACTCTCCAAATGGTGATTATCTCGCCTCAGCTAGCAAGGATGGATCAGTGCATGTGTGGGATGCCAGGTCTGGAATGACCCAATACATAATAGAGGCTCATGCTAGTAAGGTAGCAAGCCTGGTGTATTCACCTGATGGAAAGCAGATTGCAACTGGAGGTGAAGACAAGGCGGTACGGTTATGGGATGCTGCATCAGGGAAGCTGATGCTAATGCTTCAAGTCTATAGTTCGCAAGTTTTGCAAATCGTATATTCACCTAATGGTCAGGAAATCATCACTCGCTATGAGGCCCGTAAATCATTGGATGTATGGGATGCTAGATCTGGTCAGAAGAAATGGGCCCTAGAGCATAAGGGCGATGTTGACGGCGTTCAATATCCTCCTGATGGAAAATACGTCGCTTCATTCTCCAAGAATACAGCATTTCAGTGGGATATGCAAACAAGGGAAATCATTCATACTCTTACTGGTACTTCCAGTACCATTAATGGCTTGAAATATTCGCCAAATGGAGAACAGATTGCCACTTACGGCAAAACAGTGCGACTTTGGGATGCTCGATCAGGACAGCTGGTCAACACATTTTGTGCCCATTTTATTAATGTAAGGGGTATGGCATACCCACCAAACGGCTCTCAGGCTGCATCATTCGGTGAAGATGGGACGATACGGCTGTGGGACACACAATCACAGCAATCCAACCACGATCAATATGGCCATACAGATATCATTAGACAAGTGAGGTTCTCACCGAATGGTCAGCATATGGCCTCATTCAGCAGGGACGGTACAGTGCGTATGTGGAATGTTCGAACAGGACAGTGTATCCATGTCTTACAAAGCCGAGCAAAGGACATTAAGTATTCGCCTAGCGGCCAGCTGCTCGTATCTATCGATCCCTTAGTTGATCCCATTTACTATTGGGACACTGAATCAAGCCAGATTATTCAAGTCTTACGCTCGCAACACCAAAGCGGAGGCATCAATGCCTTTGATATTTCACTCATTGGCCAACAAATTGCTTGTGGCCATGGAAAGGGGAACGTGACTGTATGGGACGCGCGAACAGGACAGCTCATACATACTCTGCAAGGGGGTAGATATCTTGTGCGTTCTGTGCTATTCTCGCCTAATGGTCATCAGATTGCTTCTTATGATAACAACAGTAGGATCAGAGTCTGGATGGTGCACTCAGGAGAGCTCCGGTATGAATTAGAAGCCATGGGACTGGATAAGCCTTATTTGGTTTACTCGCCTGACAGTCAGAAGATAGCATTTGTTCAAGACTACAAAAAGCTACAAGTACGGAATGCGGAAACAGGCGAGCTCTGCCACGAAACAATCTTCGATGGTATTCCACCACAGATAGCATTTTCGCCATCCGGTCGACTGGTAGTTGTTGGAAGTGCAAAAGGGCCAATTAATATGATGGATACTGAGACAGGGACTGTGCTACATACGCTCGAAGGGCATACCAACTGCACAGTCAGCATATCTTATTCTTGCGATGGCCAGTACATTGCCTCAAGCAGTGAAGACGCGACTGTACGACTGTGGGATACAGAGTCAAGCCGGTGCTTGGCTACTATCCCAATCGCAGCTGGATATGTTCATACCCTTGGATGGAGTATTTCCGAGGAGGATTACTTTCTGGCGACAGGACATGGTGATGGCTGTATTCGGATGTGGCAAATTGTCAAGAGTAAGGATGGCCAATGTCATACCCGCTTGAAGTGGAGCACAAAGCAAACAGTTCTATGCGCTACAGGAGCAAGCATTCGAGATGTAGCGGGCTTGAGTCAAGCTAATAGAAAGCTTTTGGAACAACTTGAGGCTGTTGGTGATCCAACACAGTGTCCGACTTCCCAAGCATCAAATCATGAGACAAAAGCAGTGCCATCTACGCCATCTGAGCTGGGAAGCGACGTTTTGAGTACGATATCAAAGAGGAGCAATTCTAGAGCAGGGCTATTAATCGCTAAAAGTGAAGGAATCAAAGAATATCAATTTATTTGCAGCAAATGTAATGAATGCAACGAGTGCGATGTTGCGCATTTTATCTTATGTGGCTCATACGACAGTATCGATAGCACTGATCTGCACAAGGTGAAGAGCGCACATATCGATCTAATAGAGTGAAAATACCCTACTCTTCCATTGCTCTTTCTTTATTTCACTTGAAATAAAAGCCGCATAATCTACTTGCCGAGTTGAAACTCCTTGGCGTCTTGTCTTTTCTAACGACATGAGTGATATAAATAGCCTGTGACAAGTTCTGTTATTTCTAGCATAGATGCAGTAATTGAAAGGTAATCTAAGACGAGGGTAGACTAAGCATTCGTTTGGGTTCGTAGGTGGGTGATTGGTTATTGATCATGAATTGTGAAGGGATGGTGTCTCCCACCTAGTCATACATTGGGGAGGAAGCGAATGTTCTCGCTGACTATCACATGTATCATCAAGAGTGGTCTTCTCTTTTCAAGTTTCATTTACTGGATTTTTAATTTTTTTATTCTGGTACTGTGATTTGAACATCCATTGAAACCAACGCATTTAGTATCGTCCCTTGCAGTTCATTTTTTACACCCCAGAACATCTCGGTGAAACCCAGTTCGCGGTGGACTTTAGGAGCCATATCAGCTGTACTCTAAAATACATGAAGCGCAACATCCATTTCTACCATGGGAATGGCCGTCTGCCCCGAAGCTCGTACGGAACATTAAAACATCAAGTTGTTACGGAGAAGTGAATCAAGGACTTTGTTCCACCTGATCCTCACTGTGATGCGCACTTTAAGATGAGCCATGAAATGAATGGTGATTGAAATGTGCTTTGACACTTTATAAACAATGTGACTGTTACCGAAATAAGTTCTTTATCTGTTGCAAGCGCACTCATTCAACTTCCAAAAGGACCCGTCATGCTTGCATCAGTTCTAAGAAGAGCAACAGTGAGACACTTATCAGGAACGGCAGCAGCGCTCCCAAATGTATCTTCACGAATGCGTGTGGCTACTACGAGGCTGTCTGTCGCTTTGGTCCATTCACGAAATATCACGTCAAATAGTACTAGTTCTCAGCAACAGCAACAGCAACAACCACAGTCTGCAGCGGCACGCCAGTTTATTGAAGGTCTTCGTCAAAAGAATATCCCATCTCCAGGATCAAATGAAGACGCAGCTGGCGCTATATCAGGTTTCATGAATATGTTCAATGATAAGGAGTCTAAGACTGTTACGATCACTGCCTGTACAAAGCATGGTTTCGTCACCACAGAAGCCATTACTCTACAAGGGCCTGTACTTTGTATTGGCGGACAAGTTTTCCTATGGGATATCTTCAAAGAATCCGGAGCAATAGCACAGTCACTGGAAAAGAGCTCCGATTCTGCACAAAAATTAAATTCCTCCCAGCGATCCATCTTTGAAACCATAGATGAAAAAACTGCACAGGAGATCTTTAAAATATTTGAGTTAATGAATCCTCGGCCAGGTAATACAGACTGATATACCCCTAGAAAGGCAATATACGTAAGATTAGTATATGGTGGAAGAAGACGACTAATTCTTTTTATTCTTCACTTCTTATAGAGATCTTAGTCATTGGGACTGGAAAGGCTTTCGCGCCATTAAGCCCAGCTATTCGGTCTGTGATCCGTAATTTAGGAATACAAGTTGATATGATGAGCACAGTAAGTCTGAGGCTAAGGGCCATTGGGTATATGCCTAAAGGTAAACATGATTAAAAGTTAATACAGTGCTCTGACCATCTGCTTACTCCCTTCCTATTTGGTTTTAGGCCAATGCGGCGGCGACTTACAATATGCTGGCAGAAGAGGGTCGTGACGTTGCTGCTGCTCTCTTACCATTGGAACCTTCAACAGTTCAAATTGTCCATGGTAGTCAATAATCTATTTATTTATTATTTTTTTTTTTTTTCAAAAATAAATAAATAAATAAATAAATAAATAAATAATAATAATAATAATAATAATAATAATAATAATAATAATAATAATAATAATAATAATAATAATAATAATAATAATAATAATAATAATAATAATATATACTCGTTCCGCTATTTGGATCTTTGTATCATGACCATTCTATCTTTTATACAGTTAAGGCGTGTCTATGTCTACAAGTACATGCATGTGTTTAATATTTCTGAATTATCTTCTCTCAAGTCCTTTTGCTCTCTGAATCAACAGTTGGCTCATGGTTGGGCATATTCTCAAGCAATATAACGCTGGCTCTCTCTTGTGAATCTGCTACCTCACCAAATGGACCCTGTTGAAGCTTGAGGCTCCGAATTTGATGTTGTTCACAGTCAAAAGTGCCTATGGCTCTCATATGGTCCCGACAGCAGTGTTTACATCGTTGATGCACACATTTTAATGAGTAAGAATGATGACAGGCGCCACTCAGGCAAAGGTTGTACACGGGCTTTATCTTCTTAACCCTTTTGTTTGATATGATTGAATTAATATCCTGTGCTTGATCTGACTCTGTTGCAGCGGTAATAATACTGAGCTCATCCTTGTGCTGTTCCGTAGTCATTATGTCTACCTTGCCACTAGCTATCATCGTTGTGCCTAGTACCTCCTGTTCGTTGTTGCTCTTGCATTTCTGTTGCTGCTGCTGTTGTTGCTGCTCAGGCCTAATATACGGCTGGACGAACCAGTGGGGCAGAGTTGGGAAACCTTGGTTATCAGCTTGGTCTTTAGAGTCTCCTCTAGTCGAACGTGATGCCTCTGCATCCGCCATAAGCCTTGCTTTCAATTTCTTCGTAACTGCCCACATTTGCTCGTTGCTCTCTGCCAGTCCGAGCTCCGATCTGAGATCTGTATGAACTAATAGACTGGTTCTGAAGATCTTGAACAAATGCCCACGAATATGTGCTAGTTTGGTTTCAACTTGATCACAGATAGTCAGGTACTCTTCAGCAAGCTTCCAAGCTTCTAAATGTCCTGGCTGAAATATACCAGGATTGTATAGGTTTCCTTCTGCTGTCATGACTCCAGCACATCCTGTTTTCTCAAGGCACTTAGCAAGGTCTTCATGATAGAGGATGTTACCGTTGGCAATGACAGGCACTAAATCCCCAACGGCCTCTTGAACGAGTCGAATCTTTTCCCAATCTGCTATTCCAGTCAAATGGCCTTTCATCTCACGCAAACGACCATGGACAACGAGCATCTGTGCACCTGATTCTACAACCATCTTTGCGTACTCGATAGTCTTTTCTACCTCAGGGAAGACTCGAATCTTTGCTGTGACAGGAATGGGAAGGTGCCTGTGAAGTGTTGAGATGAGAGATGATATCAGGGGCCAATCTTCCATAAGAAACGAGCCGTAATGTCCACGTCTGGCGATGTGCTGTGGACATCCTAGATTAAGATCAACAGCATCACAATATGGTGCCACCATCAGTGCAGCTTGAAGTAAACATTCTGGATCGTTTGCACAAAACTAAAATTCAGGAACAAAAAAAAAATTTTTTTTCAAGATCAATGAAATGTAATCAAACTGTATACATGAAGCATAAACATTTTTTTTTTTTCCTTTACCTGTGCAATCAACGGTCTATCATTAAGTCCTCCACCTTCAAGACCTTCTTCGAGCCCAGTCCATTGCTCATCTCTGTAACGTTTATTTTCAATAAACAGTTTGGCGTTGAACATGGGTGTATAACACAGATCAGCATTGTATCTACGACTGAGGATCCGCCACGCTAGTTCTGACTGATCGACCATTGGTGCAACTATGTATTTGGGTGATCCGATGGATCTGTAGAATTCCCATCCGGATAGTTTCGGAGGGAAGGAATGCTCGGCTCTACATTTGGCTGCTGCTGCTAGGTTACGCTGTTCAGCCTGGTTCTTTATGGGGTTGATCATCAAATCGGTGTAATACTGAAGATGAGGAAACTTCTTGAACATTTTTTGTCGATGGCCATCAAGGTGTGTAGAAGTGAGAGGCTTTGGATAAGACCGATGTGATGTTACTGGTGTTGCCGGTATTGATTCTGATGGAGACGAAGAGGCAGGGGTATATGAGGGAGTGAAGAAGGACGAGAGGATGGCTGCATTATGAGAGGCAGAAGTGGAGATGTATTTCGGAGTTGAGAGGACAGAAGAGAACGTTCTGCCAGACAGCAGAGTAGCAAGTCGCATTATAAAAAAAAAACACAAAGTGAAAGGGGGGAAGAGAAATGAGAAAGAAAGGAAAAAAAAAAAAAAAAAAAAAAAAAAAAAAAACTAAAAAAATAAAGGGTGACTGTGGCCATTATGAAAGAAAGCACAGACAGAACTTACCCCTGGGCGAGTGACATGCCCCCAATTATAGGTCACAATTGCATTGCTCTCTGTCTCTTTCATTCATCTATTCATCCTCTTCATCCTCTTCATCTGATCTGTGTTCAACCGCATCAAACCATCACCCAAAATATAAACTGCTCATCAACTAATGAAGAAGACTTGGCACATATTTGTCAAGCTGTAAACACTCTATCAGTCCAAGTGCGCGTTTATAATAGTAGACTGTTGCTCTTTCCTTCTTACAACTCAAAGCATAAGGTAAAATGGAGCGCCATGTTTTTGCAGACAACACAAGCCAATCCAAGTGCAGGTGAAAGCTTCATACTTGTATGGATCAGATACTGCAGATACTGTCTTCCTTAGTTGATACTGACCAAGAGTAAATTGACCATTTGGTTTTTTTTTTTGAATTCTGTCTGGCTGTTAGATTGAAATTAACGGAGCAATTGATTGTACGTTATGGGATTACCGCAACCTATAGCAAAGCTGCTGCGATACGGCGTGCTGGCATACCTCGCAGGCTCAGTTGTATTTACGCTACACACCCATTTCAACCAGATCCAGGATTCTGAAGTTATACAGGACCTCAAACCTAGAGCTTTGCTGGAGCCGGGACAAGCAATATTCGATGTCGAGAGCATAGTTTACTCGAACCAGCTCATAGAATGGAAGTGTATGTTCAACAGCGGGGCTTTAAGTTCATTAACACACGTAGTCAACATTGGCTTTAAAATACAACAAAAGCCCAATAGAGTTTTTTTTTTACTCACATATTGAATTGTTGAACTCTTTTAGCGCCCAGCGATTTTCCCACCCACCAGACCAAAGAAGACGCTGTGATTCATAAGATTTTTGCAAACACCATGCAACCGTCAAAAGTCTTGCCGTACTACTTCAAGGCAGGGAGGAAATTTGATCCAGAGGCAGTGACCATTACAACTTTAATTACTTTCGATCGATACCCTATTTTCAGTAAATTAGTCACCAACTACCAGGGCCCTATCTCAGTCAGTATCCATGTCAACGACGACGAGAACCGGGACGAGAACCTGTCAAAGTTGCATGACATGTACAATTCCAACCCATTTATGAAAGAATTCGTAGATGTGCATGTCGTCGTTGATAAATTTGACCGTCAATTCAACATGTGGCGCAATGTTGCCAGGTTCTTTGCTAGAACAAATTACTTTATGATGCTCGATGGTAAAAACTCAATGGAAGTATAGACCATGTTATTGTAACTCTATTCTAATCGACTTGCTGACATATATCTTCATTCATGGTCTACATTTGCTTTGTATTCCTTGCCTAGTTGACTTTCATATCTGCACAAATTTAAAGCATCATTTATCATTGGACCCCGAGGCTCAGAAGCTTATGCGGTCAGGAGCAGCAGTGTTATTACCCGCATTCGAATATGTTAATCAGGATGATGGAATCGACTCGGCGACATTCCCAAAGGACAAGGAGTCGGCAATCCGCCTGGTGCAGGAAAAGAAGTTGACAGTATTTCATGACTTTTTTCTCAAGGGCCATGGCGCGACAAACTACGAGCGTTGGTACAAAACTGATTCTGTCTACAAAGTGACGGAGTATCAGCACTCGTATGAACCATACGTGATCCTCAAAAAGGAAGGAACACCATGGTGTGACGAGCGATTTGTTGGCTACGGAGCTAATAAAGCAGTACGTTCCGGTTTCTTTCACGACTTGGCTTTTTTTTTTTTTTTTTTTTTTTCCGCAATGATTGAGAAAAGAGGAAAGAAAGAAAACGATTACTTACTCTCACCCTTCTATTTACTATTTTTTTTTTTTTTTTTTTTTTTCAACATCTGCTCAGGCATGCCTATTTGAGATTTATATCTCTGGAATTGACTACTATGTACTGCCTCACGACTTTTTGATCCACCAATCTCATCCATACAAAGAGGAAACTCGGAAACAAGAACGCAAGTACAATCGAAAGCTTTATCAAAACTTCCAAGAGGAGGTCTGTTTCCGATACGCTATGAGGTTCGTACACGCCAATCTCTGGGATTCTCCGAAGGCTAATAATCTAAAGGAACAGTGTAACAAAATTCGAGGCTTCAAGCAGGCTATGACACAGTTCAGTCAGCTCTGAACAGGAAAATAAGACTGATCTTACGATATAGAAATGCATAGAGTATAAATAATAAAAAAGAAGAGTAAAGATGTGTAATCAGCTGGGGAGATTTCCTTCCAAGGATCACTTAATAAATACGTGAATCTGCTCAGCCTTCAAAATTATTTGCTTTTATTAAGAAGATTGGCAACATCGATTCTACAAAACAAGAGCATTGGCATAAAAAAAAAAAAAAAAAAGAACTTGTATAAACAAATTCACCTCTAGGATCACCTCATTGTCCTGTTCAATCCGATACAACAGCAACAGCTACAGTAGCAGCTACATTTCTCTCTTCTCAAACAATAATGACATCAGGATCATCATCCACTAGTTCCGCAGCTCCTTCGCCCACAGCATTTCCTGGACCTTCTGCTGCTTCCACTCCAACTCCATCGACACCCACTACAGTAGCAGGCGTTACTGCACCTGCACCACGGAAACGAAAGAATGCAGCTGTGATGCCTTCATTACCCAAACCCAAAAAACAAAAGCTACATCGAAACCTTGATAATATTGTTGCAAGAAAGCAATTACCTGATGTTCCCACTGGCGCGAATGCGGGTGGTAACAAGACAGGACAACGTATGGTCAAGGGGCCTTACAAGAAACGAGAAAAGAAAGCGGATAATAAGGACGGCAAGAAGGGCGCTGGAGGAGATACAGCTCCTTCGACACCTGGAGGAGGAATAGGAGCATCGTCTTCTAAAAAAGGTAAAGGAGGAAAAGGAAATATGGGTAATACTGCTTCAGCTGCGGGGTCTATAGCATCAGGAATGGCAGCATCAACAGCAGCAGCACATTCCTTAGGAGGGATTGGAGGAGTAGATGCGGATGGAACTAATGGATTTGGACAAGGTGGGTATCAACTGGGCATCAAGAACGAGGATGATGATGAGACAGAAAGCCGTGCAGGACCGAGTCAAGCTATTGATGGAGATGGAAATCCCATTACCGGAGAGGCTGGAGGTGACGCTGGAGGTGAAGGCAAAGAGGATGAGGATGATGAACATGAAGAGGAACCAGAGTATACTGATTATGAATGGAGTCAGGAGGCCAATGCTAGGGGACGAAGTAAAGAGGAACTCAAGTAAGCCTACAATGCAGCTGAAAAAAAAAAAAAAAAAAAAAAAAAAGGCTGAACTGTATGATTATTTGTAGTAACCATGTATCCTTCTCTGGGTAGAGCGCTACTCGACTGCTTCTCTGAGGAACAACTACAACGCTATGAAGTGTACCGTCGATCTGTACTTAGTAAATCAACTATTAAGAAGGTAAAAAAAAAAAAAAAAGGAATTTTTTATTTTTTATTCTATCCTTTTAATTTTATTTTGATTCCAATTAAATCTTGATTTAAAACTAATCTCATTTTTATTCTCACTTTTATTTATTTTGATTTTCTATCTCCTAACTCTTGATTTATTAAAAAAAAAAGTTGGTAGGAACCATCTTGAATCAGCAAGTCACCCAAACAATGGCATTTGTTGTAGCAGGCTTTTGTAAGGTCTTTGTGGGCGAGATGGTTGAAAAGGGTAAGTAAAACCTAACTTTCATTCACTTGCTCTACTTTGTTATATGACACTTTTTTTTTTTTTTTTTTTTTTTTTTCACTTGACTTGACTTGACTTGGCTTGGCACTGACTTTACATTGCTCGTCTCTTTTAACTTCTTAATTTTCTATTCATTTTACTTGCTTTGGTTTGGTTAATGTTATTAATATCACTATTATTTTTGTTTACCATTATTATTATTGATATTGATATTGATGTTGTTATTGTTATTGCTATTGTTATTGATATTGTTATTATTAATATTGTTTACTATAAGCTCGGGAAGTAATGGAAGACTGGGGTGAGACAGGCCCAATTCGACCTGAACACCTTCGAGAAGCTCAGAGGCGGCACAAGAAAAAGGAGCTTCAACGAGGACAAGGTGTCAGGACTCCCTATGGATACAAACGACGCATGTTTTGTAGATAAAAATATTGAAAGTTAGAAAAATCAATTTGTCAATAAATTGTCCGCCCTGCCCTCTTCTTCCGATCATCCCCATTCACGTTCATGACATATGAATACACATGTGTGCATCTTTGCTTGGCTTGGTTTATAACCCATCTTGTTCCTCACATCTCTCGCCCTCTTTCATATTCTTTCTCTCCTTCTCCCAACTTTTCTCTCTCTATCTCTATCTCTCTCTCGCACATGTATATACAATAAAAGAAAACAGGGGTAGTGGAGAAAAGAAGAGAGAGAGAGCGGGGGGGAGGGGTAAGAGGGGGATGTGTATAACAAGTGTGAGAGAGACAAATCTTTGGCGGGATCAAGTTGAGCCAAATCACATGTAACATTTTTCCGTAGAAGATGTAGACGATTTCGTAGGACAAATTTTGGCGGGATGGCGGGAAGAAAAAGAGAGGGAGTAAAAAAAAAAAAAAAAAAAAAATGTATGGTCTAGAATAATAAAATAGCGCACAAAGAGTTGTGTGAATGTGCGTAATTTGTTTTGGTGCCTTGCTTGTCGCATGCATATTACGTATCCGATGGCATGTTCTCTCTTCTCTCTCTTTTTCTCTCTCTCTTCTTTCTCCTAATTATATTTATATATTCATATTTTATATAAATATATAATGTATTTGTCTATTTGTATATATTTGTATTTGTATTAAATTAACGAAATAAACAAATGAATACAAAAAGTAAAAATACACTTTGGTTTACTATTGTCCCCCCCTTTTTATATATGTATTAACATTAATTATGTGTTTTTCTCTGTTCCTTGATGACTCCATTCACCGTTGGAAGAAATGTTGTAGGGTCAATGTATTTATAAAAGATTGTGGATATTCGGAATATGTAAAACAGAAGGTGACAAATAGCATTGTCGATTCATTAATAACGTTGAAAGTGTAAATTAAAAAGAATAAAAAAAAAGGGGCGATAGATAGTTTGATTGTATATACTTTTTTTTTTTTGATTTGACTCCAACTCTTTTTATTTTTCCCTTCTTTTTTTTTTTTTTTTGTTTTACAACGTCTTTGTCTCTTTTTTTCCATTCCTCTTATGTTTCTTATGATTCACTTGATCAACAATGGCCATGCCAACAATCCAGTATTGTCTACCTTTTTTGGTACTTTTTGGTCGTATGGCCCTTTTCTTCTCTTTTTTACTTTCAACCGTTGTTACTCAATAACCCAATTCAATAAAAAAAATAAAAAAACTTTTTTTTAAATTTTTTTTTATTAAGTCTTTTTACGATACTGATTACTACATAATTGGCTTGGATATACAACAAAATCAAAAAGAAAAATGTAATTGGAATTGCATGCTTAAATAGACCTGATCTGACTCAGGCCCATTTCACGCGTCTTGCCAACAAGAAACCAAAAATAAAAAAAAAATAAAGTAAATAAAAATAAAGAGAGCACAAATCGGAAATGCAAAAAATAAAAAAGAAAAGAAAAAATAAATAAATGCAGACTGAAAAAGGTATCAAAAAGTAAAACTAAACCTATCTTTAAAAAAGAAATATTATAGTACAACAAAAAAAAAAAAGAAAAGATAAAATAAAATAAAATAAAATAAAATAAAGGGTAACCAAGTGCTAGACTGCAATCAAGTGATGCAATCTGGTCACAAGAATGGGTAACAAAAAGGTGACATACGAGACTACACACGAGCTAAATAAGCAGCAGATCATCAAATCAACCGTTTACTCGCTCATGCACTCATTCTCGCTCTCCTCTGCCTCCTCAAGGGCAGCACGGTGAATGATGTCGACCTCCTGTTGAGGAACACTCGAGAGGATCATGTTCTTGCCAACCATCGTCTTGTACAACGGTGTCGTTGGCAAATCCTCATCGTCCGAAGATGAATAATCAGATGATTCGTCGCTGTAATCATCCGATGAAGACGAGTAATCTGAATCATCTGTAGACTCATCATCCTGTGAAGAGTAATCATCCAAGGACGAATAATCGGTCGATCCCTCCGTAGACGAATCAGACGACTGCGAAGCTGACTCGTTGCAACGAGGAGGAACAACAAATGAGCTCAGCTTGACATCGCCAGATTGTGTCTTGTGTTCCAAATTCATAACAAATGGCTTTGTGAGCTAATTTCATCAAAAATCAGAGCACAGAATAAAATAATAATAATAATAATAATAACAAAAAAAAAAAAAAAAAAAAAAGTTAAAAATCATAAAGTCATTTTAAAATTGAAGAACAAAGAGACAATAGAGTACCAACTTACATCTGCGGAACCATCATCGACTTGCATATAAGTCTCATAGGGAGTATTCACAGCCAGAACCAGGGAATCTTGCAAAGAGTCAACCTTTTTGATATCATCCATGGTAACATAGGCATATCTATAGATTTGTCAAAAATAACTTGCGTCAGTTTCAAAAAAAGTTTAAAAGTGTCCAAGCGTGCAACATTCCAAGGTCTAAAGAAGATTATACACAATATGAAAAAGAAAAAGAAAAAAAAAAAAAAAGCTACTGAATACATACCGAGCAGTGTTTTCATTGGTAAGAGTATCTCTGATGGCACCATCCACCTGGGACCTCATCTGCATCAAACGTGCATGTTCCTGCTCCAGACGAGCCTTCTCTTGCAATAGCTCCTCTTTACGCTGGCGGATGAGAGAGGGCGAGGCCGTTTTGCAACCCGCCGTTGATTTGTTGACTTTGCTCGTGGCGGAGACACCCCTAATGCACAAAATTAAAATTGCGGGAAAAAATAAATAAATAAATAAATAAGCGTCGGGTCAGTAAGGGGAGATGAGCAAAGATTCAATGATAAACATGAAATAGACCCCTCTCCTTCAATTGTGTTGCATTCCTCTGTCCTCGCCTCTTCTCCCCTCCCCCTGGTCAGAAGTGATATTTAGTTGTCATCGACCTGCTGACCAGTCTGAGCGGAGCTACTCTGTGTTCGATCGCAAACCAAATGGTAACACAATAAACAATACCAAATATGCCAGTGCCACTATTGTCCGGGACAGACATGGTGCGCGCGCGGCTGTTCTGTCATTCGCTATTCTGTTTCCCTTTCTCGCCCTCACCCCTCACCCTTGTCACTTCTCTCCCCCCGTATTTTGTTCCATCTTGCTGTGCATGTCATCCAAGTCTGCCTTGTACCTTCTTGTTGAAGTTGTTGTAGTCTTTTTTTTTTTTTTTTTTTTTTTTTTAATAATGTTCGATCAAACATCCCTTTTTCGTTCTGCTCTGTATGTGTAAATCCCCATAGCCAACCTTACACAAAGACAACACGCATCACCAATGCTGTATCCCTCTTTGTCCTCAAGCACAATTCTTTTCTTTTTTTTCTTTTTTTTTTTTTTGGTGTGCCATTTCATTTGTCCCATGACCGCAAGGGCAGTAAGATGCACAAGAAATTCCCGCATTATCAATGCTCCATGACTGATGGTCGAGACTCAAAATATACGCTTGACGTTTTGATATCCTGATCTGAGGATGGTGATGAGGATGATAGCAGTGTATAGGATTAAATAAAAGAACACTTACTTCCAGCGGACGTTATTCTTCTTGAACTTCTCAATAAGGTCAATTCCTTCCAAAACGTTCGTGATGTCATAGATTCGGCGCTTCTGCACATGGAGTCTCTCCGCAGTTTTGTTGAGATCCAATGTGCCACTCTCGTCCTTAAGAAGCTGAATGAACTGCCTGGTCAGCATCCCGAGAGAGCGTTCCGAGCGGCTAGAATCTAGTATGCCGTAGGATGAATGACAGACATAGAATAAAGTTAAGTAAGAGAGAAATAAGGATAGAAATAAACAATCAGGAGCGTGGATCAAAGAGCATTTTTTTGTTGAATATTGATTTCCATCAAAACGGGACGGGAGATTTTTGGATCGCGCAAAAACACACGAATTAGTTGTTTGTATGCTGTACGAGTATGTATCTCTGTCTCTCCTTTGGCACTGCTTCTTCGTCCACCTATCCTCTGTCCTGCCGTTTCCTTTTTTTTTTTTTTTTTTTTTTTTTTTGTTGTTGTTGTGGTCGCAAATACTGGGCTTTGTACGGAGCAAATAGATATAGAGGAGAGGACGAAGGGTAGATGAGCAACCTACTCACTTCAGGAGTTGCTTCATCCTGCATCCAGTCGTCCAGTCACCCTCTTCAAAAGGTAAAAAAAATGTCCGGAATTTTTTGCTTAATGTGTCCATCATCCTGTCTCTGATCCGATAAATATATGGCGTGTCCATGAAACTATCTCCTTGAGTTGAGCCAAATGATCCGAAGAAGAAAAAATAAATAAATAAAAGTCTTTAATATTTTACCTTTAGGAGCAGCAGATCCCTTTGGCTTGGCATTGTTTGCGGGGGAGTTATTGCCCTTGCGGCCACGCTTGCCAGTTGCCTTGACCAACGAAGGTACGGGCTCGTGAGCAACATTCGATCGGTTCTAATAGTATGCGTGTGAAAATAATAAGAAATTTGAAGGTGTGAAAGAGCAATAGGGAGAGTTGAGAGCGAGAGAGAGGAAAGAATAAAGAAGTAAAGAGAGAGGTGAGCAACATGTTCATCAATCAAGGGTGCAACCACACTTCAACTATGATAAAATGCAATAAGACAGAAAAAGAGACGGATGAAGTGGGCGGCAGACGAAGAAAAGGGAAAGTAATAAAAATTGATTGAATGGGCAATTGGGTTGGAATATAGACTCAGGATATGGCGGACTATAGTAAACCGTAGGAAACACTTTGCTTCCAAAAGGCGGGAAAATTTTAAAAAAAAAAATGCTTATCAATTGAAATCAATAGGAGTGAATACTCCATCCATAAAAAGGGCAGCTCCACCCGTAACTCGCTCAAAGAAGTACAAGAGTCACAACAACAAAAAAAAAAAAGACATTACGCTCATGTCATAAAGAGCGTGCACAGAGTTTAGAATGAATAAAGTAAAACAATACGAAATAAATAAATAGCCCGACAGTTACATCGAAACAAGCGCCCATAATCAAGTGGTGGTGTGAACAAAAATAAAACCTGATTTCAATGAAGCGTGCAATGAAGCCAGAATGAGTGCAGTGTTTTTTTTTTTTTTGTCTGTGTCCTTCTTGTGCTGCTCTGTTCGTTTGAAACTTCCATTGCGCAAACGAGATCTCAATTGACCCGCCTCCGATGAGGAGAACATAATGAAATAATAAAATATGGTGGAACGGTGTATACTGTATGAAGTATATTGTGTGTCTCCATATTGTCAGTGCCAGCCGCCATTCAGACTCCTGCCTGGCTCATCCCAAAAGAATCTTTTTTTTTTTTTTTTACAGGTGCTAATCCCGAGAGGCGCAGAGTGTGTGCTGTGTTGTTGTGTTTTCTGGTCACCTTTTTTTTCCCTCTCGTCTTTATCCTGGTTGACAGTGTCGAACTGTTTTGCTGTGTCTGCTTGTTTTCCAGTTGCGGTTTTGAAGGAATGGCGACAATTGAGCTCCATTCCTGTGATCACCCCATTGTGGACCCGAAATGCACTCATTCATCGAACAGAGGAGGGGAAGGAAAAGGAGAAAAAAGAGAAAACCAAAAAAGAACAGAAGAACATGGCTCCTTCAACTCTTGCCACACGAGACACAGCGCAATAATAACCATAATAATGATAATTATAAAAAATAAAAGAAAAAAGCTTCCTCTTCCATCCCATACAAAATAAAAACCTTTTGTTCGTTCTTTTTTCTTTTTTTGCTTACCTCTCTTTCGACCCAGGCGTGGTCCGGGTACGAGGACATGGTGGGCATGGTTGGCATCGCGGCCATGACATGAGCGGCTGAGGACATGGTTATTGTGAACTGTGAGTGTTGAGAAAGAAGTTTATGAAAAAAAAGGCCTCGGAGGAAACCAGCGAGAATAGTGGGTTGAGGTGGTTGTGTGTGTGGATCGAGGTCTACAGGTGCTTGCTTGAGTGTCAAAGGCAGGTCCGAAAGGATTCTGTCCTTGTCTTGATAGAGAAACTTGTTTTTTTTTCTGGACGAGTGTCTTGACGGATAGATAATCGACAGACGAATTCTGTTTTGGAGCGCGGTGTTCGATTCGATCTTGGGGTTACGAGCAAGGTCTTGTTTTTTCGAGAAGAGAATGCGATCGCTTGATTTTTTCCTTTTTACGATGGCTCTTGGTTCGTCTTGAGCTTGAACTTGAACTTGGCTAGACTTGAACAAACGACGATGAGAGTACTTGTAGAATGAGAGTGGAAGTGGGAAGAGCGAGGGAGTGAGTTTGAGTGTGTGGTAGTGTAGAAGGTGGAAGGAAGTTGTAGTGTTGGAAAGTGGAAGAGGAGTGGATGAGTGAAGAAGAAAGAAAAAAGAGAAAGCAGAGTTGAGAAGAATTGAACGCTTTTTATACCTGTCAGAAAAGCGAAAAAGTCGATGAAGGCGACGATGACAAGCTCAAGAAAGAGCCGGATGGTCCTTGGACTGTTTTGTCTCTCTTTGGGGAAGGAGTGTCCTTTGGCTTGGACGGGTCCTTTGGGATGGAGGCAATCCCAGCGACTGCTGAGCAGAGCAAAAAGTCAAAAAAAAGTGGGTGGAGTTCCCTCACTTTTTTTATTTTTTGGTTTTAGCACGCACGCAGAAAAAAAATTTCTTGCAGCAAAAAAAAAAAAAAAAAAAAAAGAAAATGCTGCCCTGAGCCTTTTGGTGGTGATTGAGATGTATTTATTATATTACAGTTGCTAGACTCGTATAAACTTCCTTGACTCTGTCTTTTCTTCGTGCTTCACAAGGATATCAAGTATAAGGATAACGATATGGTGGACTGCACTGTATTAGATACTATGCGGAGGAAACAGTAGGCTGACTTATGTGATTCTTAAACAGATGTATGATATGTGATGTATGGTGTGCGTTGTGTAATGTATGTTGTGGATAAATGAAGGATGTTCTCGGTTTACGTTACTTTGCTTAGCGTTTGAATACCAATGTCTATTACCGGAAAGCCATAGTTCAGTACCAACGTAATATTAGATGAACAGAAGTGTAGCATCTATCGCCTTGATCTAAGAACGTGTGCTAGAAACATTACCTCTTATGCTTTCTCTGCTTGAATGTTCACTTACATCTTTCCTTGCTTCGCGTGACGATGTAGATGTTGTGAACACGATTGAATTGTCATTTTGTTATATCTGAACATATAAAGAGAAAGCAATGAATTCCAGCATGCCTAAACCAACGAAGGATAGGAATGGCGCGTCTAAGGAAAAAGGTGGCGGTCATTGAGACCAAAAAAGTATAAAAGGCTAGTCATGGAAGCATTCAAAAAGTTTATGAATATGATACATATTTGCGATGTTGCTGCAAGGTCCAACTCAAAAGGGAAGAGAGGGGGGGAAGGGGGGAAGGGGAAGGGAAAAAAGGAAGGAGAAAAGAATGGAAAGGTAAAGGTGAGAGTGCAATATCACCAAGACAGATAATATTGCTGTGTTTCTGCAGTCATGATAATGATGATGATGACGATGCTTATCGTTAGTTTACAATGATTCATAGCTACATTGGATACAAAAGAAACCAAAGCAATTGTTCTGGATCTGCAAACAACTTGAACTGTTGCTTGTTACTCGAGCTTTTGGCTTTAGAAATGAATAAAATGATTTCGGATACATGCACATGTCCAGACAAAGTGACAATCATTAGCAATACCAGCTTACACTGCAAACCAACTGTCGCTGCAAATTGTAAATAGAAATACAGCTACAGCTACAACTACAATATCAGTCTCGATAACAATGATTACAACAAAATTGAGAACCGGTGCGAGAGGATGTCATTATGATCTGTTGTCATTTACAGATCGCAAGTTACACTCAGTACCCCTGTCTGTTCTTGTCTTTCTTTCCAACCAACAAACTAAGAACGGGGATTTTTTATATTTTTTTACTTTTTATTTTATTAGTAAAACAGATATTGTTATTGTTTCTCAGATTATAGTAGCAGGAAAAAAAAAAAAAAAAAGAGTAATAAGGGGTAGGATTATGAGGATGAGATGAGAGGATGAAAGGATGTGAAAGTTGGTTCAAACAGGATACATACAGCAAGCACACAGCAACTTTCTCTTTTTGTTTTTGTTTTTTTTTTTTTTTTTTTTCTCCTGATGCTCTCTTCTTTGTCCTACCACTGGTCCATGTGCCAGTGCCAAACGTGCGTCTGCTTCCTGCTCTGTTCAGTTTGTTCTGTTTTTGCTCTATTGCCTTTGCTTGCGCTCATACTTGGAACCTATCGGGGCATGGACATGGACATTAAACATGTCCTAAATAAATTTGGAATGGTGTGGTGAATGGTATGAAAATCCAAGTCTATGCAGTAGTTGGTTTTGAAAGTCAACTTTCTTTTTTATTCGATTAACGCCTTTTTATTTCAATCAATCAATCATTCAAGGACACTAACTATGGCTCGCTTGCAATATACACATGTTCACCAAATACTCTGACTAGAACCACTTCACGTATCTGTACTTATCCTGCAATTGTTGTTCTCTTGTGTGTGTACACACCAAAAAGGAAGTTCAACTTGCGCCAATTGTCATCATCATGACCAAAAAGAAATTTAAAAGGACTCATCTCTTTTGCTTCTTCATTTTAACATCTTCACTCACTTGACACACTCACTTTTTATCGTGTTATCTCTTCTACAAGATTATGTTTTTATTTTTTATTTTTTATTTTTATTTGTCTAAAAGAGTCAGGGGATCATGGATAGAAGCAATGAGGTTTTGAGGCTTTAGATGTTGTATGCATATCGGGATGATTTCTACTTTTTGGAATAAAGCGTCTGTGAAAATGGATGGTGTGAATGTGGAGATGTGTTTGTGTAAATAATGTTTGTTGGTGATAGATTGCCACCAATAGCAACAACATCACGATCAGTGAAATAAGGGCATACCGCGGAATCTTCCCGCCCTTTTTCCTACGGTAGATTTTTCTTTTCTTATCCCTCCTAGACAAACCCAGCTGCAAGCATAAACAAATTGGGACAGCCTACAGATACATATGAAACAGATTTAAACAAGGTAAACAGGAAAAAAAAAGGCGTAGACTCCATTCTAAATCTGGTTACATGTATACCATCCATATATTATTTATACTACACACACTCACACACTCACACACTCACACTCACACTCACTCACCATGCACTCACACTCATCCATGCACTCACACTCATCCATGGACCCATACTCACACCTACATTCACACCTACACTTGTGTGAAGACTATTGTTCAATAGAGAGAAAAAGAGCGACAGTGAGAGAGACAAAGAAAGAAGTTATAAAATGTGGCACCCCTAGTTGACTAACATTCCACATTGGTATGAAGCCATGAAGGTAATGGGGTGTAACATAGTCTTGAACGACGCCATGTGCTGTGTAGAGTTTGGGTTTTTGAGAAGTTTTGATCCCACGGCTGGTTTTCAGTCGTTCGTTTAAAAAATATGTATGATGGAATCATAACTTTTTCGGACCGGATCATCAAATGGCTTTGTGACTGGCCACATTTTTCAACTCGTTGTCTTGTCCTTGGTGTTTACTCAAGGGGACAAGAATCCGCCCTTCAACAAAACAACCCTCCAATTGGATAAATTTGGGGACTGTTCAAAAAGCTCCTATCATATACCGGCTCGGATGTTGACTGAACGGTTCATCTCATGCATGTCAGTAACATTGCAACACTATTCATCTTTTATCTCTCTTCTTTCTCTTCTTCTCTGCTTTCTACGCTCCCCTTTTCTTGTGCTCTTACTCTCACTTATCCCTTGGGCTTCTCCAAAAACATCCTTTTTCCCGGCTCTCTTTTTCAAAAAAAAAAAAAAGAAAAAATGTGTCAAGGTGCTGTGCCTGAATATTTCAAGTTTAAAGAGGCTCCTCCAGAGCTACCCCCAGGTTGGCTAGGGTCTCGGTTCCTACACGAATTAGATGTTATCGATCCTCATACACAGACGAAGGAGTACGTGGTGTCCAAAACAGCTCCATGTCCTATCATTGATGCCCATGTTCATGGTAAATAATAATAAAAAAAAAAACACGATTTGTGATTAACATTGAACGAGATAACTTCAATTGGAGACTTTTCCCTCTTATTTAATGCATACTCGTGGGTTTCATTGTTAGTTTTCCCTCAGAAACTCATGGATGCTGTGTGGACGTTCTTTGACAACTTTTATTGGCCTGTTCGTTATAAGGGAACATATCTTGAAAGTAGAGCTGATTTCTTGATCGAGCATGGTGTCACTCATGTTGTGCTTCTGGTGTAAGTCTACCACACTAAAAAAGACGGATGAGCCAAGAAGCAGAGCACGAAAAGTAACAAAGTTTCTTTCACTCTACCTATTTTTTTTTTTTTCATTTTTTATTTTCATTATTATTATTACAAGATATGCACACAAGAACGGTATTGCGCGCGATTTAAACAAATATCTCGCTCAAGTCGTCAACGACATGAATACACGCTATAATAAAAAGTTCTCAAAGGAAGAGGCATCCGGCCAGATTCAGAAACAAAAGAGAAGAAGAGTGGCTACGGGTCTTGCAACGGTCATGCCTGGAGAACCTGGAGCTAAAGACATCCTAGCAGAAGCATTTACAACATTGGGATTATCAGGAATTAAAATGCATTCACATGTTCAGTCTGTTCCAGCGAATCATCCAAGCATGGATGAGGTCTATGAGACCTGTATCCGTTTCAACAAGCCTGTACTCATCCATGCAGGCAAAGCCCCCAATAGCTCTGCCTACAAGGTCGATGCAGGCAAGATTTGTGATGCTAGCATTGTGGAGGATGTACTCAAACGTTATCCTCGCCTACGCATGTGTGTTCCTCATCTCGGTATGACTCCTTGGCCCATCTCTCTCTTTTTGGTCTAATCGGATACTGTGACTTGGCTTATTAACTACTGTTTCGTATTCTCTTTTATACGTCTAGGCATGAACCAATATGAAGAGTTCTTTGATTTATTGGATCGATACCCTAATTTCTATCTGGATACGACCATGACATTCGGCTCATTCTTTCAGACGTTTGAAGAAAACAAGCCTCTAGCAGAACTGCTTCGGACAATGTTTCTTAAGCACAGTGATCGGATCCTCTACGGGTCAGATTGGCCTAATATTCCATATTCATGGAGTCGTGAGATAGCTAACTTGGTTAGTTTGATGGATGGTGATGGTGATGTTATTTCTTCGGCTGTAGCAGGAGGAGGAAATCAAAAAGGTATACACCGTACAGCGGAAGGCGATACGGTATTAGAAAAGATCCTGTGGCGTAATGCAAGCCGATTCTATGGCATCTCTGAAGAGGACTTGGGATTGTCCGACATTAACTCTAGTGGCAGTCAAAATTCCACGCCATTCCCATCAAATCTGTAGTTTAACATGGCGCTTTTTATATTCCAAAATGTGTTTAAATGCTGTGCAAGTTATGGAGGGACATTGATGTAAAGATATTTTTAGTGTAGCCCGTTCCATTTGGTCGCGATCCCTTATATTTTTTGAATACTCTTAAATGTATTGGCAGCCAATTGACTCGCTTGTTATTGCAAGTGGTGTGACTGGTCAACTGGTCATTAAAATTAATTTCAGTTTATCTTGTATCCACTAATCTGTCGAACCAGCTTAAAGGAATCTTTGCGCAAAGCCTTTGTAGTCATAGGCGGGTCCGCCTCACCTAGAAACTACCGAGTATAAAAGCCAAAGAAACTTCCTTCTTAATAAAGTCTTCAGTTTTCCCCACATGTCTTATTCTTCATCCGCAGTTCATCTTGCCATTTATCTTTTTCCCCTTTTCACAACAAGCATTTGTCTTCCGGTAACTCATTTTGTGAGCTCACCTATAAAGCTCCCATCTTTTCTTTTGACATTCTATGGCGCTGTTTGTAGTCAAGGTTATTTGACTCTATTTTCTCTTGTCAATCTTGTTGACACTCTTTGTCCTGCCTTTTCCTGATTGTGTCTATCTTTCTGTCCCTTAAGCAAAGATATTTTTTACAACAATGCCACCAAACCAATTTATTATGATTAAGATATGTGGGGTCTATATGTTGTCTAAATAGTCCTCCTTATAAAAAAACACCATCTAGACCAAGCATAGAAATAAAGAGATTAGTCAAGAAAGCACTGTCGAGCTAATACTTACAACTTTTTCAAGACGAAGGCCTTTCCCGACCTAGTCATGTTTGTAGTATCTCATGAAAAATTTTAGACAGACAAATAGTAACCAGGGAGCAGAAGTGAGAATAGGATGTGGGTTCACACATCACATCCATGGGGCATTTATCCAAATTTGTATCAAAATAAAACTGCAAGTTTGTCTCGGGCACCACACCATGGGGCATAGAGCTGTTAGTATGTCTGTATTATAAATTTTCATGTAACACGTGTACTGTGAAATATGCAACTGATCATATCCTATTGTTGTTGCCGGCTTGGTGTCTTTCCTCCCCATGGATTCAACGAAGGCTATTTTGGTATCTCGAGTTTGGACTCAACCTGTCAGTGAGCATTGGTGCAACGCATATAAGGCACACAGGCTGTTGACGAGCCTACTTCTCACCTTCACCGTTTGACGCAGGTCAGGGTTGTGACGGTCTAGCGAAGAAAACGTAAGGGCATTAACAATACCAGGATCGGATTAGACGGTAGTTGTGGTATTTGCAAATGAGCATCGCCCTGGCTCATGGAATATGAGTCCAACGTTTTCAAGAAGTTTGGGGCCCCTCTTCCAGCTTATGTTTGCGTAGTCTTCATCTATCAGGCCTTCACCGGCTGCCTTTAAAACACGCCGTGTTAAGGAATCCTTGAGAAAGTTTCAATTCCTGGCTGAGATCTTCTTCATCTACGTCAGACTGCTGCTGTCTCTTCGTCTGGACTGTGTCATAGGCAAGTGGATTCAGAACAAGGCCATTGGTAAAGTCGTTCCTTTGAGTTTGAACCGAGTTATACCTTTGTCTTGTGCCTGTAGGGGTACCTTGTCTCGATAGCCATGAAACATGCGATCTCCTTCAATGTCACAAAGAGAGCCTGTATCTAGACTTCTTTTGTTCCCTGTACACATTCAAACACTGCAGCCTTGGAAGGATTGTCGAGAGGATGTCAGTTAGGACGTGTTCAGACAGATACACATACCGAGGGGGGACGTAAGGAAGTCTATTTTTTTTATTTCTTGTTGATTGTCATGGCGAAGGCTTGATTTGGTAAATGTAGATGATTGGAGAAGAGCTGTAAACAATACTCGAAATCCAAAAAGTTAAAACCTGTCGCTGAGAATCTTATTGTTTCGAGTTGTTCCAAATTCATCAGCCTTTTGTTTCGTTCTCTTTCATACACCTATAAATACGTCCTGCCTCCTTCTCTTTTTCCCTCTCTCTCTCTCTCATTTACAACGACATTGCTTTCGCGCTCTCACCCGTACTCTTACACCCTCATCCCCTCACAGACCATAACTTTTTGCTTTCTTAAAGGTAAACTATCTCTACTCTAACAACTTCAGCTTCAATCTTTAGCCGCTTAAACCAACATTGCTTGCACTGTTTTACACTATACTTTCTCTAGATGGGTATTAAAGGACTCTATTCATACCTTTCAAGGAGAGACCTGCCACCAAAGGAGATTGATGTACATGAGCTTGCTGCTGAACCCCATTCATCTTTTGAGCTGGATCTGCTTGGCACTTTCCACAGCGATATACATAATATCATCCTAAGGAGATTCAGCCGGCAGAGTTCTTTCACTGCCTGCGGCCATGCTATGGCTAGTATCATTCGAAAGATCTTTGGTCCTCTTGCCACAGTGACGATACACATTGATGGGCCTCGCTGCGAAGAAAAAACGCGTGCCTATAGGGACCGAGATGCTAAGCGTACAGCAGCGGATGCAAAACTCGATACGCTCATAGCCAACATGGAAACCAAGTCCAATGAAGGCAAATGGGAATCTCGAAGCCATATGATTGCCATTAAAAAGAATCTTCGACAGCTCTTCACATTCAGTCATAACGAGAAGAGGGAGCTCGTGGCGCCATTCGGTCGATACAATAACTTTGTGATTTGCCATTGTAGAAATGAGGCTGATGTGTGTATTGCCGCCAAATGTACACCAACCAGTATCGCTGTGTCTGGGGACTCTGACCTTCTCATCTATCCTTCTATAAAAAGAGTTCTTCGTCCAATCCCTCGTCGCCATCACATGTTTGCACTCTATGAGAAACAAGAGGTCCTGCAAGCCCTTGGGTTTTCAAGGAACAGTCAACTCCTGGTCTATGGCATTATATCCGATAACGATTACACCCCAAATATCCCAACCTTTGGTCTTGCTACAAATGCTGAGATTATCTCCGCGCTCACTGACACTGATGCCGAAAAGTTGACGGTATCATATGTTCGTGAGGTCCATGCCCGTAGCCGTCGAACTCCTGCAGAAGGCCAGTTTGACCATTCAATTAATGTTTTCTTTGGTGGGATCCAAACCCAGGCCTCGCAGCAACCAACCGCTGAAAGATTCCTTCATTACCATGATAGAATGAGGACTGCGATATCTGCTAGGTACCAGAATAAAAATAATCAACCTCAACCCAGGTAAGCTCCTTCAAATGAACATTTTCCAAAGCATATACAAAAAAAAAAAAAAAAAAAAAAAAAAAGTCATCTAACCCTTGACATTGTTGTTCCTAATTAGATTCTATATCCCTAAACGCGCAAAGCCGAATCGCTATCGGCCTGTTTTCCCTACCCAGAAAAAGGAACTTTCCCCTAAGAAATATGACCTGACCAACTGCAAACAACACGACCGTCCCGTCAGCTCCAGCCGTCAAAGAAAGTCCCCCAAAAAAAAAGGAAAAGGAAAAAAAAGAGGATGACAAAGAAGAGGAGGTTAAGGAGGAAAAGAAGAAAAAAAAGAAGAACAAAGGGAAGGCCAAGTATATCAGAAAGACTGATAAGACCAGGAAAGTGAAGGAGGCTACTGCCGAGGACCGACGGTTGAAGAGGGCCCACCCCACTGTTGCATTAACTCTGGGCACGTTAAAGACATGTGTAGTTGCCAAGCTGGACTCTACTTCCGATCCCAATCTCAATCCCGAGCAACTTGCTGCAACAATTCAAGGGCTCAATCAATCATTTATTAAAATGTTGAATGAGGCACGGATTCGAGCTTTCTGGGCCTGCGCCTTGTGGATCGATAACCTGCTTACCACTGGGCCATCCAATCCAGCTGATCTCCCACAACTCCTAGATGAAGTTCTTGATAGCAGGGACTTTATTTACGGCCTTGCTGCGTTGTTGTATCACGGAGTGATGAGTCCATTATCTAGGTATAGCAGGGAAGTGAAGAAAAAAGGCGAAGGGAACGTAGCCAAGCCGTCCCAGCTCAAAGCATACGAAAACTTCTATGCAAAGACAGGGCTTGGTCCTTTAAACCAGATCTATCCCGATTTGGTGATCAGCAAGTCGTCTCGGATGGTCATGGTCCCTGTTCGAGCAGCGCTAAGGTCTCACTATCGGAATGCGCAGGTAAATATAATATTATAATATTTTGAGGTTATCTTATAATATGTTTATAGAAATGTTCCTAATCATTTCTTCAATATAATGTCTAGTTTGACATAGATATTCCAGGCGATGGAAGAAGTTCCATCCAATTCTTTTTTGAGCAAAATGCAACTGCCAAAAAATATCTGGATTTCCCTACGTCTGCTTTCCCGCCTCGGTCTCTCTGCCTAACGGAAGCCTGCCTCCTGGATATATTATGGTCTAACCCAACAGTTCGAGAGGAAATAGTCCAATTGTTGGAACTAAACATGAGTACCAAGGGGGCTGCGGAGGACAAGATCCTTAACCACAAGGGGATATTGTTGCAGGAGCTGTTTTCCTTGAAAGGATACAAGGACGTTGGACTGCAATCTGATGATGGCCCTAGAAGGAAACTACGGACATCGTTCTTTACAAACGGCCTTACCCTAACACTTCTTGCCTATGACACATCGAAGCAAAAAAGAGGTAGAGGTTCGCAAGCTGCCCAACCTTCGGATACTCAAAGATCTCAAGCAGTCCAGGCTTCTTCAAGTGCTCAGCAGGGATCCTCGTCTTCAGGCCATGGTGCAGGTGATGGTGGTGATGATGGAGACGACGACGGAAATGAAGATGACGATATCTTGCTGGGTATCAGCGATATTGACTTGCTGGAAGTTGATGAACCATTCTTAGATGGCGACGAGGGAGAAGAAGCAGCTGAAGAAGGTACATCGAGCACAAATCCACTGTCCCCGGTGAGTCCCAGTCCCCGGCGTGAGATCAACTGGAAGCAGAGATCCCGTCTCCTCGAGAATGTAGAAGTTAAATATGACACCCAGGCAGCATGCCCTCCCCCCGAAAGTACCATTATCATTGGGATCGATCCAGGCGAGAGGTACTCGATGACAATTGCAAAGTTGGATCCAAGGAAACCTAACGAACGTGAGATCCTCCGGATTTCTAGAGCGTACCTTTACAAACCATCCAAGAAGTTTCAGGGCGAGCTAGAGAGGCGAAAGCTTAGAAGAGGAATTACAGAGATTGAAAGCCATTGTAGGTTATCATGAATACTACACATCTGCCAAGTGTCCACGACCTCACTGTGACAGTATATTGGAGAATGTTCCTTTTCGATCCAAGTACTGTCGAAATTGTAAAACATACTTTGATCGAGATGCTGTTGGTGCTGAGAACATCGCAAGGGTCTGTGAGTCGCAGATAAGAGAGCAAAAACGACCTGCAAAATATATGCCACCGGACGGAGGAACTCAAGGCCAAGCTTCTAGCGGTAGTGGCGACGGTGGAGGTAGTGGTGGCAGTGGTGGCAGTGGTGGTGGTAGTAGCAGATCCACAAAAAGGGAATTTTCAGATGAAGGAGGAGGAGGAGTAGAGGGATCAAGACCACCGAAAGGACCTTTGCTGGGTCCAGGAGGAGGGGGAGAGACAAGCCGGCAACAACAGTAGGACACAATCTACTACAAACATGACTAGGTCCAGAAAGGCCTTCGTCTTAAAAAAATTGTAAGTATTGGCTTGATAGTACTTTTTTTTCTTGGTTAATTTATTTATTTATTTATTTCTGTGTTCTAATACATTTCTTCTTTTTACAATTGATGGAATGTCTCGTTTTTTAATGGGACGGACTACACATGGGATAGACACAGCCCAAACGCCTCGAGGCGTCGTGGCTTTCTTCTGATGACATGAATCCCATGCCTGTGTTCCGTTGGGCAAAAAAGAGAAGCCAACACAGCATGCGGCGAAATCGTGGCTCTGTATGCGGGAAAAAAGAATCGCGGGACGTACTATTTGCATGTAATTCACTCACTGAAAAAAAAGTTTTCTTTCTTTCTCACACAGTTGTTCTCTTTCTTTTTTTCTTTCTTCCTTTCTGATTGTTCATTTTGCATAATTATTAATTTCATTTTATTTCGCTCCACTTCATTTCATCGCAACTGTTGCTTTTTATACAAATCTACTCATTATAAAAAATAAAAAGACATTCCAAACACTCAATCTCCTGTTTAATCTTTCTCTGATCCACAACAAAAATATCAGCAAAAAGAGAAAAAAAAAAAATGTCACGACAAAGACAGCATTGTTGTTGGTGCATTCCTCTACGATTAGCCACTTTCATCGGTGGGTTTCTTCTCGCTGTAAGTACACACCAAGCTACAAAACTATTGCCTTCAAAGTAAACTTCACCTTCTCTTTTTTCAACCCCTATTTCTATTTTTTTTTTTATCTACATTGCCTGTAAAGCGTGATCATCTTCAACCCAATGAACAATCCTAATGCTATTCTTGAATACTATCAATTTAGGCTCTCGGCGGTGTAGGAACCTGGCTTTACTTCACAAACCCCGATCTGCGTAAGTCTTGTTTCAGCAACGCTTTCACTTTTGTTCCTGATATCCCTTTCTAACTCAATCTTTTATTTTATTTTTCTCGCTCGCTTAGCTAAGCGCACTTTCTCTGTATCAGGTACATCCCAAAACCAGAACAATACCAACGATGAACAATAAAAAAAAAAAAAAGAGCAGATCCAGGTTGAATAGGATCTTGGATAGGGGCAATAGCAGAACAGGGATGACATTTTTTTTATCTCCAAGGACCAAGGTTGCTATTATCATGTGTTGACTTTTTTTTTTTTTTTTTTTTTTTTTTTACACCCTTTCACTTAATAGGCGTCACGTTATCCCCCTTAGAATCAGGACAGATACTTTGGTATTATTTTGCAGGTGTCAGTGTTCTGGCAGCAGCTGTAGGATTGTTTGGGATGTTTTCAGCTCTTGCAGCCAACAGGAAGGCTGTAAAAGCATTCGAGGCGTTGTACTTTTTGGCATTGATGACACAGGTGGCTTTTGTGATCTGGGCCATGACTTGGTGCAGGAAGAACAAGAGTAACTTCCTTACAGTCTGCAATGCTTCTAAAGATGGTCTGTTTGACCTCCCAGCCCCTGGATTTGTCTCGGGATGGTCCTGTGATAACATGTTCTTGGCTCTGATGCTCTCCCTTGGCTTTGGTAATGCAATTTGGCTCATTTTCCATGTAAGTATATTATTGATTTGACATAAAAAAAAGACCGCTTGGGCTATTTACTATTTTAGTGGCGCATAGCCACAATGGAAAATTGGATTAGAAACAACACAAATTACATAGAGCGCAATTTATTGAGCTTGGATTGACCAATCGTACCTCTCTTCCGTATTTGAAAATAACCACTAATCCATTTAAACAATAATTCAGATTTACATGACCAATCGTGTGATCCACTACGCTCGCGAGCTCTTTGCTGAGAAGGCGAACCGTTACAAGGTTCTGGGTGAGGCTGCAGTTAAGGAGCTGGATCGAGAGCAACAGATTCCTCTCAACTACACTAATATTGGAGGTTCTTCAAACGACCGCGAGCCTCCTCAACCTTCATACAGTGATGAGATTGAGTACAAAAATCCTCGCTCAGATGATTATCACCAGCAATCCAGAGCTGCAGCTGCAGGTTTTGGTTCTTATGGACATGACCTGCCTTCTCATCAGCAGCAGTTCCACCAGGGTTACCAGCCTTATACTCACCAACCTGCTGCTCCTGGATTCAGCCATCGCGACTCTACTCAAGGACTGGATCTTGTGAATCCATACTATGATGATGGAACCATCCCTGCACCTCCGCCTCCACCTGTCGCTTCGTCTGCTCCTTTCGTGACTGTGCCAGGAGTTGGTCAATCGTTTGTTCATGGGTCCACCAATAAGATTCCCTCGCCATTTGATGATGATGTACCTGTTACTACACCTCCAGCACCAGCAACAGCACAGTCACCTAGCCAGGATATCAAAGTGCCAATGCCTCCATCACCACGCGACGAAGATGTTAAATCACCATCTTATCCTCCTGTGGATCTGCTTTCGCCTACTCTTGCTACACAACAAGCTAGTGGGAGTGGCAGCAACAACAATGGAAAGAGTGGTGAACCTTATCAATTTTAAAGAAAGGGATTTAAGAGAGCATTATTTTTTCATATCCATCAATCTTTTCGTTCTAAATACCAAATACCAAATACCAAGCAAATATACGGTGTGTTCATCATATGTAAATAAACTACAATAACATTTCATATTAAAAAAAAAAAAAAAAAAAAAAAAAAAACGTCATAAAAGCAATGTTCTCTGGTAAAGATGGATCTGCTATTATGTTGTGTGTCTGGCTTTGTTTAATAGAGATAGATCTGCAAGCCATTTTAGACCAATTTTTTTAAAAAAAAAAGACTTGTCAGCAAACTAAAAAACCTTTTTTTTTTTTTTTTTTTTAAAAAAAAAAACGTAATATCTTTTCCCGGATAATTTGTCGCTTGTTTATCCCTTTTGAACAATGAAAAAAAAAAAAAAAAAAAAAAAAAAAAAAAAAAAAAAAAAAGGTTAGAAACCGATAAAAGCAAACTCTTGGCTTTGGATGGGCTGTATACTGTGTGTGGCGTTGCCAATGAGAAAGGTCCTAAACGGCGGAAAAACATAATTGTTTATTTGCTCATGCAGTTCTGAGCAGATGATTCTGGAAAAGGAAGAAAGGAAGCATCGATTTCAACATTGTGTCACACAGAGATGGAGGGGGCTGCGCAGCGGCGTGTTTTTTTTATGCTTCAAAAATGGATTCTTGGCAAACATTCGCCTTGGCCAACAATGATCACATCTACGCTAATAAGCAAGTAGCTTTCATTTCAACTATAAAAAAAGGCCCCTCCCACCTTTTTCATTCCTGTCTTCAATTCACGTTTCTTTATCATTCAACATTTCAAGTCTACAGTAACTCAAAAGACTTTTCTTTCTTTCTTTCTTATAATTACTTTTACAATTTAAAAACAGCCTTAAAAAAGCAAATCAAACAATAATGGTACACCCACTTTCAGAGATGGATCTCAAATACAAGCAACAACAAGAGCAAGAGCAACAGCAACAGTTGCTTCAGCCGCCACAGCCACAGCCACAGCCACAAGACTTTAACAGAGCAGGCTCAATACAAACATCCATGCCAGGATCCTTCCCTTCTCATCCTGTCGTTTGCTCTAATGAAGTTTCAACAACGTCTTCAGGCACGGTCCGGCGTCCGTGCCATTCCCTTTCCTCTTCTTCATCTTGGTCATCTTGTTCATCTGCATCCTCTGCGTCCCGTGCTGCGTACAAGGCGCTGAAGAAGAGTATCAAAGCTGAAGCCAGAGCTGTCAAGAATGAAGCTCGCGCACTCAAGAAGGAATCTAAATATCAATCCAAGGAAGCTAAACGTGAAGCCAAAATCCAGGCTAAGTTACTTGACAAGGAGACTCATCAACAGACCAAAGAAGCTTTGAAACTTGCAAAGAAGGAGATCCACCAGCAGACCAAAGACGCTTTGAAAGTTGCAAAGAAGTCATGGAAAGCCTATAAAAAAGAATATATGGAGAGTTGTCACAAGAACAATAGTGACAGCAATAATCGCAACAACAGTAATAATTACAACTCTAGCGACTATGGAAGACGTCGGTGCAACTATAATTACAGTTATAGCTATGGTCACGGTCACGGTCAAGGTCGTCAGGATTACTGCAGACGTCGACAGTACTCTACACCAACAACTCCCTTCAGCCTCGCTCGCATTGGTTCACAGATAGTTTCCAAAGCTGTAGAACGAAGCATAAACATTATTGAAGGAGCGAACTCAAACCATCATCGCAACTCTCAGCAATATCCTCATCGTCATGAACTCTCTTCGCCACAGGTAGTGATTGTCTCGCCGCCACCATTGACTAGTGCGGCTCAGGTGCAAATACAAGCTCCAGTGACCACTCCTGCAGCTATTACAAATAGTACACTATCCTCATTTTACAACAAGCCGATCGCTCCTCAGGATCCCCTCATTTGTGCCATGGCAAATCTATCTGTTCACCATCCTACTCCTTCTGTGCCATGTTACCCTCCTTCCTCATCGCCATCGTCTGCATTACGATCCTCATCCACAACAACAGCAGCAATGATGACAAGTCCTATGAGACTGCCTTCATCATCATCACCTACTGCACCTATCGTCCCTATGGCGACCCCACGGCCTGACCTTGAAGCATTCCAAAGCCAAGATGACGATTTAGAAGACAGATCCATTCCTCCACCTCCATACGAAGCCTCTATTGCAGCTGCAAGGCGTTGAAGGGGATATACATAGTTGCTTTTATCTGCCTAATTCTCTACATGTATATTTCTCAAAAACGTATAATATTTATGATTTAACGTGTGTATTTGAAAATAATAAAAAACAAGTTATTAATAATAGTCAATTAATGTGCCTTGCTATGTATGCTATATTATATTACAGTTTTTTTTTATGCTTGTTCGCTTGTTCGTTTGTTTGCTTGCTTCGCCGCTTATTTGAGTTTCGGAGTAAGGAGTATCAGGACTGCATTTTTTAGCATCTAATATCAATATTACCGGCATAAGAGATAAAGGCACAAACAGTGATGTTATTGTTTGACAGCCTTGGGTCTTGGTAAAGCATCTAATGAAAGACGTGGTCGTGTATGATCGTCTACGAACGAGGCCTTGGGCACGGTTTGTCGATTATTACGCTTAACAACATTCTGCGAGGGGTATTGCCCATTACCATGACCATACGCTAAGCTCGTAGATGCGATCTCATTAGACTGGTTCTCAAAATCATACCGATAAGAGTCTGTACTCCTTCGAGGGGACGAAAAGGAAAGACGATCATTAGCATCACTCGAGAATGAGGAGCGTGGGACTACTGGCGATACGCTTGCTGTGATAGCGTTAGTGTTGCCTGTGGTAGTCATTGCCGTATTCCCTGTCAATGAAATGATCGCTGGGGTAGAGTCAAGGATTGCAGCAGTGGACGTATAACCAGGGGCAGGAGAGGATAATGAAGGTCGCGAGGCATCCATACTCCGCCTCAGAGCAGTGGCAAGTCCACCTTCCCTCACTGCTGAGGTGGAAAATGAGGCTCTAGCGGTGTCAACTGTGGGCAATTGTCGGCTAGAGGACGAGCGAGGGAGGTCTTTACTGTCTCTGCTATGTTGCCCATTGCTTAAATGAAAAAGATCACTCCCATTGCGGTTTCTAGCAGCAATAGGGGTTCCATCATCTGTAGAACGTGAATAATGATGGTGTTGGTGCTGCCGCTGTTGCACCCTTGAATCAAATGAAGTATCAGTAGTATTTATTTCAGGTTGTTGCTTTGCTTCTCCAAAAGGCGATGGAGCAACAATGTCCCAGTTAGGAGTAGGGCTAGTCGTCGTAGCAGCAGTGACGGTAGCAACATTTGGCTCTGGCTGCGATCCTGACAGATACGTTGTATCACTTAGATCTCGCTGCAGCAATCGGTTGAGATGATGATGTGTAGTATCCTCACGCTGGATCAAATCTCTTTGAGGCTCATTACTCTGTCGGTGTTGTTGCTGATTGAATACCTCATCATAGCCGTATGAAATAGGTGTTAAGTTCCTATTCTTCCCCTCTGGAGCATGACCATATTTTTCTTCAGAGATGTCAATTTGTATATGATCATCATTAAACCTAGTGCTCGCCGCTGGCTTCCAACTACCATGCTCGTACCCATGCCCTTCTTCATGCTCTTGTTCATACCCACCTCGTGCTGTGTGAATGTTATTATCCCCCATGTTACATTTCTCCTTGGGCATTGCTGTTATTGCTCTATCCTGAAAGCCATGATGGCGGTAGCCGTTTGAATTACTACTACTGCCAGCTCCGTCGCCACTGTCGGTGCTATCCCTCCCATCAGTATGCGAATAAAGCGCTGCTGATCCATGTTCGCCGGAGGAGTCAGCTTTGCTCTTTCCAGCGTTACGACGGCGAAGCACCAATGGTCGAACAACATACATTAAAATCAGGCCACAAACCGTTGCTGAGAGGATACCGACAATAGCTCCAAAGACAGGCTTGGACAAGGCCAAGTGCTTTGACCCTGAAGGAGGAGATGCATCTCCAATTGAAGGCGAAATACTGACCATGAAATCAGTAATCACATTACTACCTCCTTGTTGACCCGCTTTGCCCGTAGCTGTAGTGCTATGAACTGCTGTTTCTTTGAGATGTTTGAGGGCCTCTGGGGGATGCATAAGAGAAGCAGGGCCAAGAAGCATTTGGAATAAATATTCGGCTGTTCCTTGATCTGCCATCGCTACCGTAGATGGGAATCGAAGCGTTGCTTGGGAATCATCAGCATTAACAGTAGCAACAGTAGTCCCTAGGCTTTGCTGCCTTCCAAGCATGCCTCTATTAATCTTTTCTTGAGAGTAAGTTTCTCCACGTCGGTTAAGGAGGCGAGCTGAGCCGACAATGACGGGATGGAGCAACTTGTAAAGGAGAGGTTCATAATCATCATTCTCGTTTATATTACTGTTGCTGCCAATATCGCTTCTACGGTGAATGCTAGCGCCTTCGCTGCCATCTCCTCCTTTATCGCCTTCACCACCGCTTCCACTACCGCCGTTAGAGTCACTATTACCACCACCTTCTTTACCCCCATTATTATTACCATTGCCGGGGGGTTGTGTTGAGGTTGCAACAGGAGAACCCTGTGTGGTGGTAGTTGTGACCGCGGGTGCAGCAACTGCTGTTGATGAGGAAGAAAATGAAATTGGTGCTCCTGTGGTTGCGACCGTGGCTGTGACGGTGGCGGCAGTTGTTGTCGTTACTATCACTGTTGCTGTTGCTGTTGCCGTTGTTGTTGTTGCTAATGTTGTTGCTGCTATTGGAACTGATGTAGAGATGGAGTGAGGTAGCGGGCTAGGGAAGATACAGGATGTCTGGTTGTAGATTAGGACCGCTTGAGGATTAGAGCCTTCAAGATTAGCAAGCTTAGTTGTGAGTGAGCACCCAGCACAGTCCAGAAATGCGACCCATGCACGATCAATCCTGTCTGTGACCTTCTCATTACACAACTTTCCGACGTCGTACAAGCGACCCTGTTTAAGATTATAAAGAGCTCCTTTGTTAATAATGTGTTTTGTGTAAAAAAAAAAAAAAAATAAGAAAAACAAAATAGATCTCTTGGTTGAGTAAATCTTTATGTCATCCATAGGCTAGTTTACCCGTATGCCGGTTGCTCCAGGACGAGGTGTTCCATCGACAATCTTGATATTGCTAAAGAGCTTTGATTCTGGTGGAGAACAAACTGGAACACTCAATGCACTTGGTCCACTTCCTTTTCCATTTGCGGACGTAGTATCGGATCTTGTGCCTGCTACTACTCCTGCTGCTGCTGAAGATGCTGTGGTAGTGGCGGCGCCCATGGGATGATTTTCTTCAGCTGTACAAGAGATCAAGTTGGTCTGGAGCTCAAAATTGGTCGTTGAAGCTTTGTTTGCACTGATAACCGAAGCAGCGACTCGATGATGTATATCATTTTTGGCGGGCCATGACCATATCGAGACAAGCAGGACCACTGTACGGATGCTGATGATGGATTTCGGGATGCACTTCATGTTTATTATTTATTTGTGTATTTTTTTCTTATAAAAAAAAAAAAGTATAATATTATTGCTATTGAGGAAGAGGTACGTTTGAAAGGTTGGTTATTAAGACTGGGTAGAGGATAGGAGAACTACGACTTGGGGCACCCAGGCCAAGAAGATAGAGCTGCGGAAATGAAGAAGAGAGAGAGTAGGCAAAGTGATGTGGTATGTGGCAAATCTCCCTTCCCACGACGGGATGAACGGAAACGAACAAAAACTATTCGATAGGTAGAAAATGTCTGGTAAGGATAAATTGAATTGTGGTTCCAGACTTTAGAATTTGGGACGACAATAAAGACAAAAGCAATTGAGTAAAAGAGATAGGTGGGGATGGAAGGGAGCAGCATAACTGTCGCGACAGACAATTTTTTTTTTTTTTCCCGATGTTACACAAACGGTCTATATCGCGAGATTCTGATGGAGAACAGGTCTGATGCGATTCTTAACCTTGCAAGTGTGCAAAGTCAACACAAGAGAAAGCTTGCTTTGCTTTGTTTAGTATGATTAGGCATGTTCAATAACGTAATTTAAAAGGACAGACCAGGTTTAACACAGCACAATATTCCAATGTTTTGGGATTAATATAAAACACGAACAGAATAAAAGCTCATTGCAAAAAATATAGAGATGTATGCATGTATATCATGTATATTTATACTATGCACACAATGGTGCAATCTCACCACACTTGTCCGATATTTTGTTCAGATGGGATCGGATCTATAGCCTGCGCCATGATCGCACGCCATCTACGCAGATTGACAGCTAATACATTTTTTTATCTAGTTTCTTACATGTACATGCAGAGTGGCTATTGTGTTCCCACTTACCCGCATACACTCATCTTATGTATGCTTTGAGGCATTTTTTATTCAACTCCAAAAAATAAACACCACCACCTTTTCGCTGTGGTGCAATCTGTCCTGTAAAAAAGAAGAGAGACAAATTAAAGACAATGATAAGCCTACGTCTATGAGCATTATCAAGAGATGATATAAAACCATGACACGCATTTACACCGAATAGCCCCGGGCGAGAATGATGATGGGTCAATGAGGATCAAAGGAAGAGAGAGTGAAAGCTATCAAATAATAGGGGACATGTTGTGTTATGTCATTAGCATGAGAGGGGTAAATAATTATGCGCGGTGTCTTATCGTAATTAGTATCTCAAGTGTCTTCTCTTGACTAAAGGAGATATTAGTGAAGCACAAGGGTCCATGTGGGGTCAAGCAAGGGCTTACATTCACACATCTAAACACATGGCCAGTGCGCCATTTTTTTTTTTTTTTTTTTTTTTTTAATCCTCTGTCGAAGAAAAGGGTGTGATAGCTTGCCCGCATTTGCGTTACACACAGCACATGCACAAGGGCAAAACTTTTTTTTTTATTTTTATTTTTTTATTGGATAAATAGCCCATTCATTGCCATTGCCACAAATATCCCTTCATTGCCTCTTTGTTCATCCTCATTCTCATTTACTTTCCTTCATCCTCATTCAACAACAAAAACAAAAGTCATGGCAACAGTTATTCTCATTCTTTCTTAGCTCATCCATTACTCCGCTCGGAATAAAAAAATATTTCGTTTCCTTTTTTTTTATATCAGGGTCCAAGCATTCCATCATATCCTCTCTATTCTCTTATTCTCTTCTGACTTGAGTTTTACCTAACTGAGGACTAACCTTGAGAAACATAAAGGAAACTCCCTAACATGCAATTGACATACCCGGCTAACAAAGTCTCGACGTCTGCTCGTGCTGCGTCCTTCCTGGCTGCTTGTGCGGTTGCTCTTGTCTCTGGAACGCCCTACCTCTACTCCACCTACGCTAATCAACTTACCTCCAAGCTCTCGCTGAATGCAATCCAATCCAATGTAATGAAAACCCCACAACAAACCCTGTTTGTTTTTCTGTGTTCCCATGTCAAAAGGGGCTCATTCTTTCACTCTATTTTATTATTGATCTGCTTCATTGACCCAACATTCTGATTCTTCTTCCTCAATCACATTTATAAAAAAAAAAAAGATTGTAGGAGCCGGTGTTCACTATGGGCTTTTCCTCTCAGGTAAGAAAAAAAAGAAAAAGAAAAAGAAGATGAAATGATGAGCCAAGCATCTTTTCATAAATGATTTCTCCTTTCTCTTTTCCCACTCCGTTGAATTGATGGGATATTGTAGGACAGACGAGAAAGAAAACAACAACAACTACAGTAGGGGGTTTGGTAAAGAAATTGATCGGCAAAATCGCTTACGCTGAATGGTTCTTTTTTTATTTTTATTTTATTATTTTATTTTACGCTCCTGTGCGTTCATAGGTCCGCTCTTTGGGCGCTTGGTTGATATCCGTGGACCAAGAGCGTAAGTCACTCTGGTTTTCTTTTTTTGAGTTTTTTTATATAATCCACGTACACACACATATACCTGCATTCTATACTTTCGGCATGGGACATGATTACATCTTGCATAGTTCATAGTTTAAACTAATCAACAGACAGATAAAAAGTATGGCGTCAATGCCATCTTTTGGTTGAGGAATACAGATCTTCCATTTCTGTAAAATATCGCATCAGACCGTGAGAGGATGAGCATAACAAAAAAAAAAAAAAGAGATGGTTCAACATTCTTTCCTCCCCCCATCAGCTTTATTCCACTTTCGCTTCCCGCACAGACAATTTGCCTACAAACATGAGCATAGAAAAAAAAGAAAAAAACTTGTCCCGCTGTGCATATCTCTTGTCGATCATATCCATTGAATTTCTTGTCCCGTAGATTTTATTTTCTGCTTTCTAACTTTATCTCTTCTGTCCCACCTTTTTCTATTTGTAAACATGATGGCATTCTTCAAAATCAAAGTGCTGGAATCTTTGCAGCAGGACTGTTGGTCGCAGGATATTCAGGTCTCGCTCTCACGTACTCGGGCCTGTTTAATTCATTCGGCTTTTTCACCGCCTTCTTTTTCCTGATATTCGTGGGAATGGGAAGTCAAGCAGGCTACATGACAGCTGTAAGCACAAATGCTCACAATTTCCATTCTGCTCGAGGAATCGCAATGGGGGTTCCCATTGCATGCTTTGGTCTATCGGCCCTCTTGTTTGCTCAGATCAACAATCAGTGGTTCAAGCATGATACTCAGGGCTTTTTGTTATTGGTGGCCAAGTTGATCGGAAGCGTCATCTTGTGCTCGATTCTGTTCCTGAGAATCTTTCCTGGTGAAAGTGATGATGATATCGATCCAGAAGCTGTCGCTGCCGCTACACATCAACACCACCATTATCTTAACAATGGTCATTCTCATCGCGACGAGGATGAGGATGACGAGGCAGCAGAACGTCGCAGGAGAATCCAGGAGCAACAGAGACTTTTACCACCTAATTCTCCTCGCCAATCGAATTGCAGCTCTCACTCTAGCGAATCAACTGTGGCAGTGGGGCAGCCACAGCACGTACCTCCATCGCCAACACAGTCGGCTTTGAGTGGTTTCAAATTGTTCACTACAGCTCATGTCGCAAAGCTATTATTCTTGAGTATTTTGTTCCTTTCAGGACCAGGTTTGATGTATGTGACGAATGCTGGCAACATTATCCGATCGATCTATAGAGATCGTGTGGAGGATCCTACAGTTCCTCCTACTGAAGAAGAACTACTCAAGTTGCAACAGCTACAGAACTATCATGTCTCTTTGATCAGTCTTTGTTCTTGTTTGGGTCGGATTTCTGTTGGTTTGATGTCGGATGTGGGCAAGCGAGGCAACGGTCGATGGTGGGGGATTAACCGGATTGGATTCTTGCTTTATGCGGGTGTCTGTGTCTGGTTGGGCCAGACCTTTGGAGCTGCTGTGACCGAGATTGAGGATCTGGCCAAGGTCTCGATCCTTGTTGGCTTAGGTTATGGCAGCGTTTTTGGTGAGTCATATATCTGTATAGCATCTAGAAAAGGGGTCTATAAGGTTTAATTTATTAATGCCATATCTTTTTCTAATTTTTTTTTTTTTTTCTTCCCTTCCTTCTAACCAGGTGTTGCACCGACGATTGTTAGTGAGTGGTTTGGGGTCGGAAACTTTGGAACTAATTGGGGGTGGATTTCTGTTGGCAACGCAATCGGAGGTCAATTCTTCAATCTACTTTTTGGAACGTTGTATGATCTAGAGGCACAGCATGAACAAACGCTCCAATGTTTCGGAATTGAGTGTTTTCACACATCGTTTGTGTTGGGAACATGCTCAACATTTTTAGGCGTAGCTGTACTTGCTTATCTGACCTACATTACTCGGCGAACATATTGAAATCAAACAACTGCTTAAAACCCATCTTTATCCCTATCTTTCTCATTCTATTATTTCCAAAGACTACTACTAAATAGAAAAAAAAGAAAAAAAAAAGTTGTACATGTAAAGTAATGTTAAAATAAAAAAAAATGGACAATCTTGCATTCAATCCCCTCATTTCTTTTTCTCTATTATTTTTATTCTTTCTATCAAGTAACCAGGCTCTTAGTTGCCCGACGGCTCCACAGAACCAGAGTCTTGGTCTTTCTTGGCCCTCATGCCCGCCACAAACTTGCGGAAATTGACGTTTATCTTGGCACTTGCTGCAAATGATCCTCCTCCGCTTCCTGATTGAGGGCTCGTGACTGCTGAGCCCCCGGCACCTGCAACCCCAGAGCCTGCACCAACGTTAGAGTCCCTGTCCTGGCCTAATCCAAACAATCCACCACTACTATTACCTATAGATTGTTCACCACTAGTCCTTGCGCTCCCAGGAGAATTTGAGTGTTGAGCCGCCAATGCTGCGAACGGGCTATGGCTAAGAATACTAGAGGTAACAATGTTTCCAAGCTGATATGGGCTGTTATCCCGACCGCTATTATTTCCACTAGCTCCACTAGGTGTCATCAACCCTACTGGACTACCACTCGATGATGATGAAGAGCCTCCGACCCCACCAAGCACAATGCCCGTCATATTTCCTACTAGCCCTGCGGAAGGCCCTACAACGCCTTGATTTGAGATATGAGCCGGCATGCTCTGTAGTAACGACATGACTGCAGAGTTATCCGAAAGGCTCTCCATCCCGACCTGTTTCTTTTGAAACAGGTCAACCATCTGTTGTTGTTCTGATCGCTTGAGACCCTTGAGCTCAAGGATGCGTTGAAAGTTCGCCAGATTCCGATCACCGATCAAGAGGAAGTAGTGATCAATGAACATATCCACGGGTTCATGTGGACTCATCGCTGTCTTGAGCACAGTCTCAATCTTGCCTAAGCCTCGGGTCACAAATTTGATAAATCTTGAATTCAAAAGTCAACACCTGTAGATTGTAAGAGTATAACAAAAAAAAAAAAAGTAAACCTTGATACTTACGATGCTGGCACAGGTACAGATGATTCTGACCCGAGATTGGGGATCTCCAACAAGAGAGATTTGACGGCTTGTGTGTCAAGGAGCATCTGCTCCGCTCCAATTTCTGAAATTGGCTTGCACTTTGTGAGATTAATCGCGAACCTTGCAACAAACGACCTAACGTGTATCCAGACACATATACACAAAAAAAAAAAAAAAAGAAAAAAAAAAAAAAAAAAAGAAAAAAGAAAAGGAAAAGTAAAAGAAAAAGGCAAAAAAGATGATGGAGGGATCGTTGGCATTGTGTTTCTCTTGAGCTAAATTGACATATTCATCTCCACAATGCAGTCTATTATATATGTGTGGCCAGACTTACTCAATGAACTTGTCACAGAATGTTCTAAAATATCTCTTGTTGGTGATCAGTTCCTGAATAGCGCCTACACATGTCTTGAGCGTTGCCTGGATCATAGAGACGTATCCAGACTGGTCACCAACATTTTCGATGGTTGCCCAAGGAAGTTTTGCCATCGACTGCAGTGCTGGTTCGTAATGGTTCTCTACAGCTCGAACCAATGCCTTTGTGCAGGCAGAGATGATGCTGAAATAATAATAATAATAATAATAATAATAATAATAAAAACGATATGAGCGATCTCATCGTTTGGAAATGATATTTATACACTATCAAACAAAATAAACGTATTATTCACATTATCTCGTTTTTTACTTACTGCAGAAAGGCCTGTCGTTCTGGTTCCATGTTGATTTGATCCACGAACCCAGGATCGATATTAGCCCATAGCCTTTCCTCAAGCTGTGTGTGTGTGAGGGAGACGAATTCCAAAGCGGGTCAAAAAGGAAGAAATGGGGTTAATAAATCATACTGTACCCTACTATCCATAAATTGAATGATATTAAGGTGGGTCAATTGTAACCTGCCTGGCTGGTGGTCGCGAGTGAATAATCGGCAGTGTTAAGAATGATACATATTGAGCGGAGGTACTCTCTGTTGATAGGTCTCTTGTCTCCTCTATCCCAAGTCAAAAAAAATAAAAATAAAATAAAATAATCAACATTGTCGCTATAAGCTTATAGTAAATGGAAATAAAAAAAATTAAGCTTACTGTTTAGGAAGCTTGCTTAGGAGGACATCATTCGCATATACACGCAGCCATTTTCCAAATACTGAGCTCAAATCCAAAAACGGTTTCTTTCGTGAGAGTTTTGCGCAATTAGTCAAAGCCGATCTGTAGAACAAAAAGATATCTGTACTCGAGGCCAAAACTGTAACAGATATATCATCCTCTGGTACTGGCTCCTGAAGTTTGAAGCTCTTGATCTTTTCTTCCAAAGCTCTTTTTTTTTTTTTTTTTTTTTTTTTTTTAAATAAAAAAAAAAAAAGAAAAAAAGAAAAAGAAAAAGAAAATAAAATGCATAGTTAGCTAGTCTAGTTAATAACATTTGTAGGACCTTGCAGATACAAAGTAAAGTGAGAGTTATAAACATACCTATCTTCTGCATCGATGTAAAGACTCAAGTATGGCTCAAAACATGATGATATGCTTTCAGCAAAGCCTGCAGTGTCTGATTCTTCGTTCAGGGCATAGTTCACATCCTGCATAAAAAAGTAGGACTTTCCGGATGAGTATTTGCACAGCGGAGCAAAACATATTCGACAAAAAAAAAAAAAAAAAAAAAAAGTCGATATCTTACCCTGCTTATGAAGCGGTTTTCCAGTTGTGTTTCGAATTCCAAGGTAATCTGCAGCACCTGTAAGAGTAGTGACACTTCCACAGTTGAGGCTGACTTGGCTAAAATGTCGGACAGATCATCCCTATTTGTTTCCGATGTTATCCGCAATAGGCAGTCAATAAGAATAAGGTATCAGTTCCCGGCTCTTTTTTTTTTTTTTTTTTTTTTTTTAAAAAAAAAAAAATTGAATGATCAGACAGCTAATACATTTATCTAGAGTCTACAATTTTACCTAGTAATTTGACAGAATTGTAAGCATAGGACGCGTGACACGTCCCAAGCCGCTGGGAAGACGTGAGAGTGTTCCTCGTCATGGATTTTGAGCAGTCGCTTAAGCCATGCATAGCGTCTTGAAGTATTGTCAAGAGCGGAGACCTCCTCGCCCGGTTTAAACACCGATCTATAAGCACGCAACTGAAGCTTGCAGTACCACTCCACCAGGTTTTGTCTGGATCAAACCCATCCACCGTAACAAATAAAGCAGGCATTAACATTTAGTGTATGAAAGAGTTATTGAGTTGTCCTTGTATCCGGAAAAAAAAGCCTTTCTTTCCTTCAGAAGGATTCATTCTTGAATAAAGAAAACTCGTATGTGGCCTGTTAAAGCTTTGTATGCAGATGTACAATATATGTATATGTTTATATACATACCTAACATCTTCACCCAAGATATCAATAACGAGACATGCGCTAGATAGCTGGCCAATGTTCCCTATCAATATTCCCTCCTTTGTGAATCCATGCTCAAAATCCTTGACAATGTCGCGTTCTAAGTCCACTTGCAATTTAGCCACAGATTCTGTGAGCTCAGCAATCTGTCTGACGTTTTGAAATGTGCGGAAGTACTGAATAAGCTGCAGCACAGCCTATATAGAAAAAGCGATGTAATTTTATCATTAGCAAGGATGTTCGCATTAATACAGAGAATGTGATTACAATTATGAAAATAGGCTTTTTTTTTTTTTTTTTTTTTTTTTTTCCTTTTCTGCTGTACCTCCAGCAATTGTGCAGTCTCCCTGTATTGCTTACGTTGAGCCATCGCTTTTAATTGATCCACAGCCGTAACTAAGTAAAATCGAGATCTCAGGACTTGTTAGCTCTTTTTTTTTTTTTTTTTTTTTTGTTTATTCCTTCATCGCAATAGTTGAAAATTCAAGGATTTCCTTTCGACGTCGAAAAAAAAAAAATAAGAAAAAAATAAAGAATTTACCCAGCATTTGCAAGCGTTTGAGCGTAGTGATAGAGGTTGTGAGGTGACGCTTAGCATAATCAAGGCTTTTGATGTCTTGAGTGATCTCCTGTACCATTTGTTCTGACTGAGTTGCTTTTTCTTTGATTTCCTTGATTTTAAAGAATAACATCTGTTGGTTAACAAAAAAAAAAAGAAAGAAAGAAAGAAAGGGAATATATGAGAAAATATGGCTATATGGTTTAGCAACGAGTTGATTACAGAACGGCATGAATTTTTTTTTTTTTTTTTTTTTTTTTATTAAAGAAAGGTTACCAGGATATCATTGTACCTCGATGCCTTTCTTGGCAGCTTCCACCTCTTCCTGTCCCTTTTGACCGCCATCTGTTTGGGCTCGTGTTAATTCACGAAGCTCTTCCTGAACTTGCTGAGCCTTTGCCTGAAGTTTCAATAGCACCTGATCGACTGTTGCAAGCGAGTGTTCTAAAGAGATGTATTTTCGATGCATGCGGATGTTAAAATATGCAACTTTCTTTAGTTCCCGGCACAATCTTTGTTCAGCTGCTAGTGAATATGTCTTTTTACCATTAGGGAATATTTTGTTGATGTATTCTACCGCACTGAATTCCTGCGCGTCCAGAGGGTCTTTTGAACGGAGGATATGAGTGATGGACGAATTAAGCTCTGGTGCTAACTGAATAGCTTCCGTTGTTGGCACATAAGATGATGATGCCTCTTGTGTATTCTGCGGCGTAATGGGGCCCAGCGAGCTTTGTGGGCGCATTGTGCTGTCAGTCATGGTAGCTGCCATGAAGGAGTTGTAAAAAAAAACTTTGAAACGCTACTTGAATGAGATGGGAACGCTTCAAAGCTGGCTCCCTTTAGTGCGCTCCCCGTTTCAATCACTGGTAGTCCTTAAGCTTTTCTTTTTCTTTCCTGCTTCTATTTTTATTCGGCCCTATCCTGTTTCTGACTTGGCTCATCCAGGTTAGTGATGAGTGCAAATGAATGAAATAGCAGAAAAAAGGGTCAAGATGATAAAAAAGGAGCAAAAGCTTAATAGCCAGTAAAGAGATTTTCCATATCTTTGTCTCTCTAATTGATTATTACAACGCGTAAAATAGCCTCCAATAAGGTTTTGTGCTTGTTTACTCAGTTAGTCAGTGGCGTACGCCTATTGGCTGGCAAACATCCTTTCTCTTTTTCTCTTTTTATATTCTCATTCCATCTCCTCTTTCTCTACTCCCTCTCTTTCTCTTCATCACTCCACATCGATACTACCATCAGTCTCACATCTCGCGGAATTAAGCATTACGACGACAACATCGAAATCGGACCTGACCTAATTTAATCTAATACTTTATCAGCTACTTTGCCATGGAATCAAACGCACCACCACAGCGCCCAAAAAACTTGTGTCAGGTTGCAGATTACTTGCTGTCACCTCAATCAGGTGTTAAGAAAAGAGAGGGCGTCTTTAACGAATCCAGAGTTACTTACTTTCGAGGTAATAATAATAATAAAATATGACATCCAACAAGTAGTCATTACTACTGTTTAGTACTTTTGTGCAACAGCCTTTTATTGCCCTTATTCATTCTCTTGCGACTCATGAAGAGATGTCTAACGATTATTTTAATATTTTTTTTATTTTGTCATTTCATCACATCGCATCGTAGGAAAGGGAGCTGTCAATGCCTTATTGAAACCTGAGTTCCGTCAAACGGCAGTAGGCAAGGAATTGGGCGAACTGACAAGGGAATCAGCAGGGGAGCTTCTCATGTCTATGATCCCTCACCAGTTCTTCCTCAGAGTCGCACGCCCCAGTGATCCAGATATGCCTAAGAATATGCTTACAATCGTTCAATACCAGTCATTTAGTGAGGATGGCTTGTACCTCTGGAGGTATGAGGGCTCACAGCTTCGAAACCAACTGATGGCCGCTGGTCTTCTTCTCATTGTCCTTGCTGCAGTCATGTTCCCACTTTGGCCAGTTACGTTGCGTCTGGGAGTGTGGTACCTATCTGTGGGCGTTCTCATTCTTCTTGGCCTCTTCTTTGCAATGGCTATCGTTCGTCTCATTTTGTTCATGATCACCTGGGTGGTGCTTAAGCCTGGTATTTGGCTCTTCCCCAATTTGTTTGAGGATGTAGGTTTTGTCGATTCATTCATTCCACTCTGGGGTTGGCATGTACCTGAGCCACCAAAGGAGGTTAAAAAGAAGGGTGCTGTTGCTGGTGGTGAGGAGCCTGAGCAAGTGGTCCACACTGAGGTCGTAAGCGATGAAACAGCTGCAAAGATCGCTAAGCGTAGACCTATGGTTGAGGATGCAGTGGACGAAGATGCATGATCGTTTTAATTGTCCATTTATAAACACGAACAAGAATGTCCCATAAGCTTTTACCAACTCGAATTCCCCTTTGCATGTATCCTCACGAAAATCCTTTTTTTTTGTTTTTTTATCTTTATATTCATCAATAAATTCTCATAAATGTTCTCAGCTTGAGTGGTTGCGTTTTTTATAGTAAATTCGTGCCGTGCGACAATGCAAATGTAAACAATACGAAGAGTATTTTTATCTTTTTATTTTGTGCTCTAGGGTTAACTATAGACGCGTCCAAAAAAAAAAAAAAAAAAAAAAAAAAAAAAAAAAAAGGAAAAAAAGCAAAAAAGCAAGGACCATTGACGAAATGTCACTCCAGGGTGTATAATTTGGATAAAATGCCCCTATTTGTACAACACTAACATTGACAATGCATCAAAGGGCCAGAAAGCTTGTGCCTATTTGCCTCTTCTCTCTTATGACCCATCATATTTCTACTACCTCTACTGCCTGTTCCCCTTTTTTTTTATTTTTTATTTTTTTTATTTTTTTTTTCAAAAATACATGTGAATAGCTTAGCCAACTGTTGCATTATCCGTGCCTCGTTTTGATCATCCTGTCCCCAACTTTACCTTCTTACTCATGAATTCTTTTTGTAGTAGGCCAGAATGTGTTTTATTCATGTTGAAACCACTTCTGTGTGTATACGAACCACATCGCTGAAATCTTGGTAATTAACAGCTTTTTTAGCACATCTTTTTGCTCCATTCCCCGGACCACAATGCATTGAATTATCTGCAGAGCATGCCGAGCTTGCGCATTGGCAATAGCAGACGTCCGAGGCAAGAAAAAAGAAAAAGAAAAAATAGGCAATACAGGTCGATTGCCGTTCACAATGCACGGAATGGATGCACACGATTCAGTGCCATTTATACAAGTAAACTGGCGAGCATGCAACGGCCTGAACAGAGGAGAGAAAAGGGAAAAAGAAAGGAAAGGGGAAGAAAAAGGGTCGATCGAGAGGTGAACATGCAAGCGACAACAATAAGCCAAAGGGGGATGGACCCTGGCCATTCATTCGCATTCATTTACTTTTTCTTTTTGTCGGCACTACATAGCCCTGCTCCTATCTCATTCCGCTTTTGTATTCCTTATGAACGAGTGCATCTCTTCCTTTCTTCCTTATCTTAATCATTTTCAACATAATTTTTTTGTTTGTTTGTTTTTCCCACCTCAACCTCATTATCTCACCTTGTCCACGTCTCCTTTTTCTCTATTGCTTATGCCTCTATTCAACCCAGTCCGTCTCCTTTCATCCAATCTTCATTTCTGCTCCCCCTCTGCCTGTTCTATATCACGAATGATGGCTATCGAGCCCTAGTATATACTAGTGGTATTTCTTTTCTTTACAATAGTACCAATCCGGTTGACCTCTTCCTTTCCTTCTTTTCCATCGAGGCCCTCATCATCGACCCTCCTTCCTCGTCACCTCTCTCCACTCTTTTTTTATTTTTCATTTTTCATTTTTCATTTTTCATTTTTTATTTTCTTTTAATTAACCTAACCTTGTTGTGCCAAGTTGGAACCCAATTATATATCCATTCCTCACATTGAAATCAAAGCGTCGGCAAACATCATCACCTTTCTTCAAGTGAATCGTCAGGTTCAATTTTTTCCTTCTTTTTCGATTATGGATATAAGGATTGGACCCTCACAGCCCCAAAACCAAATGCATCCGAGTGGATGTTATGAAGAGCAGCAATTTCAGGCTTTGAATAAAAATAAAAACAATGCGGATCAGATGCTTGATGAGAGTATTTTATCACAAATGACAAGATCATCAATTTCAACAAAACGCGCAGATGAACCTAGAATGGAGTTAAGAAAAATCTACAAGAGTGATCGGCATTCGTACGACCATGTCCTCCTTAAGCCAAAGCAACAAACGGATCACTGCACGCAGCAGCAGCAACAGCAGCAAGGGACACCTCCAAGAGAGTTTGATGCATTTAGCCACCACAATCATACAGACAATGGCGGTCGATATCAATTTTTTCAACATCAGCAACACATGCATCGTAATCAACTCCAAAACGATAACCACTGCAACCACAGCTACCAAGAACAGTCAAATCAAGTTCATGCACACATGTCTTCCTCTAACAAGGTCAATATCTCGTCAGAGCACTCTCCTTCTCGAGCAAAGACAGGCAGTCATTATGGTGATGGCGATGGTAGTGACGAACATTCTAGTCAACCACATAAGATCCAAAATCATTATTATTCACAACAATCTGGTCATCAGTATCAGCACTTTCCCACCCTTTCGTCACCCTATTCTCGTCAGTACAGTAACAGTAGAAATAAGCTTGAAGCGAATCGCGATAGCATCCAGGTTACGTCCACGTTCCGCCGATCACAAACAAGTGTCAAAAAACGGTTTCAAAGGGATAGGCTGTCCAAAGGTGATCGAGAAGAGGTATAAATATTTCTTTCGTTCTTTCCTTTCTCCGTATTGTTTTGAGAAGAAAAAAGGACGTACGGGACAATTGCTTCCCCTCTTTTCCTGATGACAGTAAAGGAATCAATCCCACATTTTTGTTATAAACAAAAAGGAAGGCCGACCACCTTAGTTTATTCATGCATTTCAATCATGGTCAATTTCGCTGGCACACCACCATTTTTAATGCTTTTTTCTCATGCCTCTTTCTTTTATTTTTATTTTGCATAAGGTCTGGCCACCAGATGTTGAAAAAGCTTTTATGAAAGGTATTTTATTTAGCTAAATATTGATGACTATACCATACGCCCTGAATCTTCATATCTTTGTACTCTGGAAAAAAAAAAAAAAAAAAAAAAAAAAACGTTTCTTTCACTTTGACTAACTGAATGCTCTCCGTTATCACTTCCATGCCCTTCAGCACTGGTGTCCTTGCCAAAGCTTGGCAGGCGCAAAGTCTCAGTTAACGGGAAGCCATGTGGTCGAAACGAGTTGATCGCCGACTTCATCTTCCAGGAAACTCAAAAAGTTCGAGATCGAAAACAGGTTTCATCCCACATTCAAGTCCTAAAGAACACGCGCAAGCATGATCCTGCATGTAAAAAAAATACTCTGTCTCCGTTATTATTACTACTATTGTAATAAAAATACACGCTTGCCTTCTCTCTCTTCCTTCTTTCCGTTTTTACTGACACTATAGCTTGTAATTCTCTTTTTTGCTCTCTCTATATCTAGTTTTGAGATTGTTGGTGGATGGAGGAGATGATGATGGCGAGCTCGAGGCGGGCAGTACAACTGGGTATACCTCAAAGTCACATAGCCCTATGGCGCCATCCCCTCATCTGCAGTACGACCATACACTACAGCTCGCTCATTATGAGCAGTGGAAGGTACCGCAGGCTACTGTGGCCACTCCTACAGGTTCTGTTGCAGCGACTTCAACAAGGAATACATCTACGTACGGTAGCCTTAGCCCACCTTTATCACCCCACCATAGATACTCCACTGGGCTATCCTCCTACCAGCAACACAGCCACAATCAACATTCTCAATACTCGCATGCCAAACCCTTTCCGGCATCAAGAGCAATCTTGGATAATACTACTTGCACATATAGTGACGACCATACGAGTCGAAGTGATAGCGCTCATTTGCTGTACCGCCAATCAGCAACTACACCCGATTCAGCCATTTCTCTTTTTTCAGATCCAGAATTGAAGGATTCGTCATTCGCTCCATCTCCATGTTCACTCCTGCCAACAAGCTTTGGACTGTTCATCCATTATCCTTCTACAGACACTGTAAACGACACCAGTGATAATGATGGCGGTCAGTCAACATTGTATGTTCATGAATTGGTAGCAATACATGATTTGAGCCAACAGTCTTTCGGCAGTATCAGTATCCACCAACTGCACCCAGAAAAGTTTCCGAGCCTTTATGATCTCTATGAGAGGGGCTCAAGCCCATTTATCTTCCTTAGGCTTGGCATCAACTTGAACTTGGAGCAGAGAGATGGGGTGCTCGAGAACACATCCTTGTTTGGCTCGTATTCTTTGAATCAACGGTCAGTTCGATGTCTGACTACGGTTTATTCATTTGGAACTAAAGTATTCGAGTCAGTAGAAGCGAAGTCGGCAACAGCTTATAGGGATGGCAAGCATGTACATAGCTTTGGATTTGTAAACCAGTTTTTTAATTCATTCCTGAATGGAGTCCGGTTGCTTGGTACGAAAGAGGAGGTAGAAGTGGCGTTGTGTAACTTGTCAGTTGTCCAAATCTATGAAGACCTTGATTCAATGAGGGCCTTCGCGGAGCAGCAGCAAGGGAGCCGCTTACCTTTATCCCAATCCTCATCATCATTGCCATTGCCATTGTCATCCTCACCAGCGCCATCATCACCGTTGTTGGTGATGGTGTATGAATTCGAAGACGGTCGAGGCACATTGACGCCATATCATATCGTCAATAAAGTAGATATGCGCTAGGCCTTGGGTTGATGGTTCCAAGGAAAAAAATAGACCGAACTGGTAGAATACCTTTATTTTCTACATGCCAAGTTGATTTAATAGCACGCGCGCTTATGTATAGTTGAATGATTGAGCTAGCTGTTCTTGATAGGGGCTTCATCTATGCTATATACCGCTCTTCCACTAGAATAGTAATAATAAAAAAGTATGAAAGCATAATGTGAAGCAAGTGTTTGAATGTACAGTGCGGCTAGTTAACATAGTATAGCAAAGGAATTCAACAGCCTCAAAGCGATTCAGGTTAGATCATGTGGATGTCCCCACAGTGAGCAGGTATTAATAAATACCAGAATATGTGTACCATGCTAAACCACATTATTTGAAGTACTTGGAGTATGACTAGGAGCAGCCAACAGCCAACAAAGAAAAAAAGAACCCTTTTTTACCATTCAGACGTCTTTACTAGCTATAAAGAATAATGTATCGAGGCTGAAAACGCTAGGCAAGGGAAAAGAATGTTCACCGCATTTTGCCTTCCTAACTTGTATAACTAAATGTTGACCTTGCTGGAGGCCGTCCAGTCTTAAAAATTGGCTGTGGGGTAACGATCTTTGATTATTTGCTAAAACTATCACCTTTATTTCTTTCTGCTGAGTGAAATTAATTGAGAATTAACTACCCTGCTTTAATATGCAATGTTGATTCAATGACGATAAGAGCCCTCCGTAGCCCTTCTAATCCCTTCATTTATTCTGTGTAGCAATATGGCGTTCCATAGGTCTATAAAGCTTTTTTTTTTTTTTTTTTTTTTAACACCAAACAATATCGCTACTAATAAAAGAAAAAAAATGGTTGCATTTCCTTTCCTTCCTCAAAAGAGAAGCTTATTAGCGCATTCTTACCGCTTGCCCCGGTGGTCCTGTTCTTATTACTATCCTCATTTTCTTGTCCTGTTGATGCACACATTCAAAATATCACGGCTAAAAAAGAAATGCCGCTCGCGAACCTGCATCTCACTATCGAAAAGGTTGGAGCCAAAAGTGCTATTCCTGGCTTAAGCATAGCTGTTCTTCACAAAGGCGGAATCATTTTTGCAGAGGGCTTTGGAAAGCGGAACAAAAAGGTTCCTTCCCAGCCTGAGGTATATCTTGAAGGAAAAAAAAAAAAAAAAAAAAAAAAAAAAAGCTGATGCTGTTAAGATTGAATGAAGAAAAAAAAAAAAAAAAAAAGCATTAACTCTTATTGAAATCCTTGACATTATGATAAACAGGGTCTGCCTGAACACGGCACTAGTTGGATCCAAACAAATGTCACGAGACGGGAGCTAATCAAGGACCTTAAATACGCTCAGCTGAACCGCAAGCTCGGGCAGATAGTGGTACAGTAATGTTATGTATTCTGTCGTGGGTGAGGCATCTGCGAACGTGAGTGGGGCCACTTGGGGCCAGCTGGTTGATAGCAAGGTAGTCAAGTTCTTAGGTCTCAAGAACACCGGTTTGGGCCCATGACCATGAAACAATATTCTAATAACCATGCAATTCCGCATTCCCAGCATCATAAGGTGCGATTCATGATTGATACAGAACTGGGTAATTGGATCCTGTCTGTATGGTTCTCGCTCCTGACGGGGATATGTATGCAAATATGTTGAACTTGGTTCAATTGGGCCAAGTTATCCTTCAGATTGGTCAAAAGGATGGAAAACAAATCTTGAGTAAGGAAGGAATTCGACAGTCTGTCATTGCCCATACTTTCTCGACTAGAACTAAACGGGCTTCTGAGTTCGCTCCAACAGCAGCCTATGGGCTAGAGTGGTTTATTATAAAGGTAGGATGCATTATGAGCATAGTAAGTATTAATAGTAAATATATTTTCTTGATCTCGTTTTTTTTTCTCTTTTTTGTAAATGATGTTGTGATACTAAGTGCTTTTCTTTTTTTTCTTTTTTTTTTTTTTTTTTTTTTTTTTTTTTTGGATTTATCAGGTGCGGCTGTATTTCAAATTTTGCTTCAAATTTGTATACATTCCCGGATGATCTTGTCATTGCTGCTCAAGCTAACGGGCAGTTTGCTTTTTGGCCCAATGTCCTGCGTATTACATTGTGAATGAGCTCTTTGACCTCCCTAAGTCACAAGGCTGGATTGCCCTTTCAATCACAGAAACTAAAGCAATGCTCCAACAGTTGGAGAAGAATTTTGATGCAGTGTTCCCGCCTCAAATCAAGGATAAGTCTTATTTACGCGCACTGAAGGATTTTGTCAGAAAACATGGTCTCCACTTCATGGTCTTATCGAGGTTCAATTATTGGATTCTGAGTGAGCACTATATTCCCAGACAGGCGGAGAAGTTACAAAATGGAACACCATCACTATGATTCATTTAAATTCAGCTCTGTGGGCGATGGTGTACCAAATGGAGCTCTATTGACTTTCTATTAGCATGGTGATGGTTCTGTGTGAAGGCTCGAGCGCAAGCTCCTTACTTACAATATTGAATTGACTAGAGTCAAAGCTAGAAGAGAATTAGATCATAAGCTATACAAGAGTAAAAGAATAATTCATTATTAATTCGTCCTTGCGTTGCACTACGTTTAAATAGCAGAGAGCGGTTTATTCGAAGGACTAAGGCTTGCAATAGGTTTTTTGAAGCACTATTTAGTGATAGCTGATTAGAATCTATAAACAGGACCCATAGCCTGTGTAACAACAGCAAGAATGTAACAGCAGGAAATCCGCAGAAGCACGTGTACATAACAAAGTCCGTGTAATATTCCCACAGCTCAAAGCTAAAGTTGCAATCGCAAACAAAGCGGGATTTACAACGTTGGTGTTTTTTTCAAGCCGATCGTGCAGGAATAGAGCAATCTTTATCGCCAAGCTTTGGCCTAGTAAACAACAAAATTTGCCAAGGACCAAGGTTGTAACACCCAACAGCCCGCAGAATCATTCAGAGCCCTGTTTCTAACACTTCGCCCTAACACTTCGCCCTAACACTTCGCCCTAACACTTCGCCCGAAGGATGTGCGAAGCAGTGTGCTCTCACAGACTTTTACATTTTGCCGCCCGCAAGATGCTCGCAAACTACTTTAATTGGCTGAAAATCCATTCGAACGAGACGAGCTATACCGCAGATTACCACTATGCTCATAACAATGGATACACTTCGTAAGGAGTATAAAAGGAGCGCTTTGCTTATGCTAAATAATATCGCCCCTTACCCTTCCTTTGCTCTCTAACAAAGCCTGTTTAGTCACCACTGGCAACCATGGTTGTACTTTCGTCTCCAAGGGCACTAGCAAGCCTCTTACTTCTCACAGCCATCCCAGTGACTGTGTTGTTCCTGCCCTTCACAAACGCTCAAAATGCGACCGACACCATCAGCAAAGATCCATTAGGAGTGCGCGCTTTCATTGAAAAAGCAATGGCTGCCAACGGTGTTCCAGGGATGAGCGTAGCGATCTTTCACAAGGACCGTATAATTTTTTCTGAAGGGTTCGGGAAACGAAATAATAAAGATCCATTTCAAGTCGACGTAAAGAATATCTTTCTTTCCTGTCTCTCTCTCTCTTTTTTTTTTTTAAAAAAAAATTTCATTTAACTCACTGCAAAAAAAATTGTTTTTTTTTTTTTTTTTTTTTTTTTTTTCCCTTGCCATATTAGACTTTGGCACCGATTGGCTCCATCACAAAGTCCTTCACAGCAGCATCAGTTGGGGAGTTGGTAGCCGAAGGCAAGATGGATTGGGATACTACTCCAATTTCCAAATACCTCCCTGAATTTCAGGCGCAGGATCCGGTAGTCGATTCGCAACTCACAGCAATCGAAATGCTATCACATCGAACAGTATGCAAAAAAAAAAAGAAAAAAAAAAAAAAAAGAAAAAAAAAAAACTCGCCTCAATGCTCGAATGTGTTGTCATGTCAATAGTCCTTTTATCAATAACTTTTTCTCAATTGTTAAAAAAAAAAAAAAAAAAAAAAAAAAAAAGAATTATCTGTCATATGACTTAAGTTGGATTAGGACGAATACTACGAGACGCGAGCTAATCAAACGCTTAAAAAATGCTGTGGTTGACCGCAAAATGCGCACAAGATTGCAGTACAACAATGTGATCTATTCCGTCATAGGCGAGGCTGCTGCTAACGTTGCTAAAACCAGTTGGGAGAAACTAGTCGACAGCAAGGTGGTCAAGCCTCTGGGGCTTAAAAATACTGGTTACGGACAAATGGGGATGAGGAGACAGTCTAACAATCACGCTCTCGCACACTTTGCATACTCGTTTGACGACTTGATCAATGGTAAAATAGAGATCAAGGACCTAGATCCTATATATATGGCTCGTGCGCCTGCTGGCGACATGTTCTCTAATGTTTTGGATCTGATTCGTTGGGGCCAAGTGATCATGAACTCTGGACAGTTAAACGGCAAGCAAGTACTGAGCAAGGAGAGTATTGAAAGGATGGTCACTGGACACACATACGCTCCTAACCCTGACCCTGATTTTGCTCCTACACGTGCGTATGGTTTGGGCATGGGGATCTCCAGCTACAAAGGCAAAACGTTTTTTTCACATAGTAAGTCAATACCGAGCTCATTCATCTGCTTTGTAATGAGCTTGGTATGGTTCAATGGAACTCTAAAAACCTTTTTTTTTTTTTTTTTAACCATAAATTTCTGGCCGTTCTTCAAGGCGGAGGGGTTTCGGGCTTCCAGGCGAATCTTCTCATCTTTCCGAACGATAAGGTGATCATAGCTTCGTTATCAAACATCCTCCCTTCGACCCCTGCCACGTACCTCCCATATTACATTGCCGATCATCTCTTTGGATTGCCTACAACAAAGGATTGGTTGGCCGAATCGGTCCGAGAGAACAAATTATACTATGAATTCGTGCAAGATGAGCTGAAGGGTGCTTCTCTCCCACCCCAAATCAGAGACAAGCCGCCAACTCGGCCCTTGATCGATTTTGCCGGGACATATGAGAACCCTATTCATGGCTCCATCACGATTCGGTTAGAGTCTGAAGGAGGAAAGGGGGAATCACTGTTTTTCAATATTAACCAATTCGACAGCAAGATGGACCATTACCACTACGACTCCTTCAAGTTTATCCTCAATGACGATGGAATCGTAATTTCAACGCTCTTGACTTTTCAGACTAACGCTGATGGCAATATATCATTCCAAGTCAACTTCCCTGAGGGCCTGTGCCAATTTGAAAAGGCCAACTTATAGGCTCGGACATGAGTGAGGATGTAGTAACAATGAAGACACATGATCTAAACGACATAATAAAGTGTCTGCTATTTTTTTATTGAGGCGATCTCCCTTTTGCACGAATACATTTTCAATGGTTCTGCAAGTCAAGCTTGGTACATTTTAGAATAGTCCTAACAACTTTTTTTTTTTTTTTTTTTTTTTTTTCAGTTAAACATGTATCTACATGGGGCTGTACCAAGTAATTCTAACAAGGCGTTGAGCATGCGTGAGCAACAGAGGCGATATTGTTTTGCTTGAACCAAAATGTAAAAGCTAATAATAAAACAAAGAGTTACAAGGTTCTTCGCCTGCCAGCTGATGAGTAGGCAGCCCAGAGCGCACCGCGAGGAGACGCCCTGGCGATTGCGCACGTCGCCTGAGGGTTCCCTTCATATTCTAGAAGAAGTTCATCAGGACCAGTCTCACCATCGAACTTCAACACCGCCCTGTACAATACAGGAACGTGTTGACCAATCTCATAGTAGCACCAAAGTAATCAAGAAGAGAGGAAAAAGAGGTCCTACTTACATTTTTCAAGGGCTTGACTTTTTTCTCTTTCTTCTTTTCTTTTCTTTTTTTTGCCACTAATTTAGGACATTATTTTGACGTGATGGAATATATCACTATGGCGCTGTCTGCAATCTTGATATTCCTAACAATTCTGACAATTCTGACAGCAGGACAACGTCTCTCTCAGGAAGGTTGTTTGTTTAAGGTTGCCACCATGTACATTTCTGTGTCTTATTTGGACATGTAATAGAGCACTTACTCCGCTTTGTTGTCTTTCAGCCTTACCAAAACAAACAAACAAACTCTGTTGGTACAAGAGCACAGACCACCCAGCAAAGAGCTGCAACTAAAATTAAAAAGAACAGCGATCTTCTTGATTGTCAAGAGAGGAACAAAAGCAGGCAGGATTATAGTCACATAGGTGCTTATTCGATATCGCACAGTATGAAGAGAAATTTAAGTACATTTCCATTCAATAACATTACAGGGAAAAGGGACTTTAGCACGTAGAGAGTGCTAGCCTCTGTCCCAACGTGCTTCATCTTCAGCCTGCAGAACGCTGTAGGTTGGATGGTGGGTTGGGCCCGAAGATGGTGCGTGCCGATAGACTGCTCTAGGGTTTCTGGACTGGGGGGCGCGCAGCCAGGCTATCTCCACGTGGTGTGCCCTGGGCTGTCTGCTTCGCGGCAGACAGGCGAAGAGTCTGGTGCCTTTTTATTATTTATTTATTCACATTATTTATATTCTGTTCATAACTACTCATCAACACTATACTATTCATTGTGGGAATCAAAATGACCTTTCTAGGCCACCTTGGTTATATCTTTCATAACGAGAAAGGCACAGCTTTTATTGTTCTTCCTCTTGGTCTCGAGTCTTTGTCGCAAGGCCAGTATACTGTGGTGTGGTTGCCTGAGGACCTTCTTTTCTCTCCACTCTCGTTGAGCTGTTGAGTTGTGCAGCAAGTCCTTGTTTTGGAATGTACGCCCCCAAATTAAAACATTTGCATTCAAACCACACCATCAAAGTCATAGCCTCGTGCAGGATGAATGAGCTCCTCCTTTTCGTCAATTCCATCGCAACATGTATCATCCAACTTCATTCATTCAACATTTCAGGAATTGTTGAAACCAAGAGTAACTTTCTCGAGAAAATAAAAAAGAAATAAAAAATCTTGAGTAGCCAGGAATTTGCCCGCTGCCTTACTCAAGCGTGCTGATAATTATTTCACTCCTTCGATTAAATTCTAAGGCAAAAGCATGTATGGGAGAGTGTTGATCCCAGATGTGATCAGGAAGGGGGGTCAATAAGCCTCTCAATAAGGGTGCGCTCCAGGGCGAAGCATGTCAAAGGTTCACCTTTAGAAAGTCTTATCTCGACAATCTTGATGAACACCTGTCATAGCTAGGATGCGGCTGTCTTCAAATCATACAAATCATAGTGTCGACAAATGTGTTCACCTTTTTGTTTCGTTCCGACTTACTCTCATAGGTAAGATCCGCAATTCAACAACACAAGAAGTCGGAGTCCTTTAAAGGTAAATGTCCGTATTTACTCTCGAAACTAGAGTTTTGAAGGACACTTTCAGAGCGTCCCAATATTAATGTCTTGCGTATCACAAACATGGCGGTCTAGGACAATGGGTTCAATATGTTCTTTCCAGGTTTGAATAAAATTCTAAACATTGGCTTGAGCAACATAGGCGTCCTCATTATATTATGGACATTACCCGAGACTTTATACTTTCACGAATATCCAAGCAAGTGTATCTCCTAATTCATAGCCAACAGCGCACTATCGGGGAACAACAGTTCAAAAGTGGAAGACCAGCAGAGGAAAAGACAATAATGGCATTATTTGGAGAATGAACTTCTTTCAACCTCCAAAGCGGTGTCTTACTAGGCGGCGAAGTAATCGTCACTCTTAAGCAGATTTGAGTCAGCATCCCTGTGATCCCAAGATCCTCTTTTAGAAGGCTTTCTCTCCAAGCACCACTAGCAGGCAAGGGAAGAGAAGCAACTGGCTCTAGTAATGAAGGATAGATGGCAGGGACAGGTTTCCTGATGAAATTAAAGGGATAATCATTGATATGTAAAGCGTATAACCGGAGAGTAATATGTCGTATTGTACGGTTCTGCCTAACTGAAGGGTCCGTATGCACCAAAATCACAGTGACAGGATTCGTGAATGGCGCAAATCGTGTTTATTCTACAATAACTAAGCTCGAACTCCAATAGTCGTAAATGTGAATCAGGAATCTGCAGAAGAAGGCTTGGTGAAATAGCAGATGGTGCTTGGGCGACTAGGGAAGTTGGTTAAACTGGACATCCTCAACTTGCCTAGATGAACTAGCAAATTTGAAAGACCTTGGATCATTCATTAATTTTCTGCCATGATCCGCCGTCAAGCCATAGGACGTAAAGTAGCGATATGGATTGTAGAATTGAGCCTAGAGTCAAGAAGTTATTTGGTAATGTGAATCAGGGTCCATAATTTAGAACCAAATGAATGCTATGTCGTTGAAGCTTTCGTTTGCTCCGGACCTATAGCTCTTGCCATGAAGGCCAAGTATCCCATCACTTTGTTTTTAGATCGAAAGAATTTATAATGATATAACTCTTACACCCGCTTTTACCATTTGACAAATGCTTTTATTCTTTTTCACAATGTCAAGAGGATCTGTAGTTATAGGAACTTGGGGCCAGCTTCAAGTTCCACGCTGGTATAATTATCATCGTATACTTTACACCTTTTTGCTCCTCTGGACTCAGAAGTCAAGCATCACTCTTGTCACACCAAGTGGTGAAGTTGAGAAAAAAGGGGGATTGATGCAAAAGAGAAATTAGGAAACCCTTCATCCTGTCTTCATCCATCAAGTTATTGTAGTTATTACCGAAATGACGGAACATCAGTACCAACAATTCCGAAAGGCTGACATCATTGAAAAAGTTTGTGTCAGAATTGCTTCCACCTTTGCAAGCAATGGCAGTTCGTCATGCCATGTGAGTTTGCAAGACATTCAAGATGTTTTTCCGGATGCACAACAATTCAAGTTGGATGAACTTCCTATCCCGTTCCTTATAGATCCTAATGGCAACAGGTATATTACTGATTATGATGGGCCTTATCAATCGTGTCTGGGAAGTACTGGGAAATTGAATCTGGCATACACGTATCTTTTTATTAGAATAGAGCCTCCATGCATTGCATTCTATCCTCATAAGGTCCTGGATGTCATTACAGAAAGGTCCCAGTTCGACAACAGCAACAACAGCAACAACAGCAACAACAGTAGCAACCGCAACACCTGCAATTGCAACTGCAGCTGCAACAACAGTAACAGCAGTAGCAACAACCACAGCGATGCCGCCATCCATTTGGCTATATCGAGAAGGTCGACAAATCTGGCCTCTCAGGATCCTCTTTTACCACTAGACAATCTGATTCAATCTTTCAATTCATTTCTTACTAGTCGCAACAATACACAAATTGAGGCGATCAACTCTAACCTTGAGAAGCTTGCGGAGTTACTCTTGGGGGCCAAAGAGAAGGACGACAAGATGATTAATATGCTGGAGACCAAAGAGACGATGACTAACCTATTGGAAACCAAGGAGGAAATGATTAATTTGCTGTTGGAAACCGAAGAGAAGAACAATGAGATGATTAAGCTGCAAGACAAGATGCTTAAGATGCAATTGGAGGCTAGGGAGGAGAAGGATGATAAAATACAACATCAAGCCCTCGACAAATTTACTATTCTTCAAAAGCATGCCCATGCTATCCTCACTCAGGGCCTTGAACCTCACGAATGCCCAATTCCTCGACTATTTATCATTTTACCTGTCGACCATACCAAATGGGACTCAATGAATGTTTTGAAGAACAAGTTCCGTCTTCATTTCCTATGTGAATGTGGAAATCACACTGCAATGGCAAGCAAGAGTACCGAAAGTCAAATTCATATTACCAAACATAAGGGATATGAAATCCGAGACTGCAAGGGATTCTTTCACAAGTATGGAAAATACATGTTCATCCTCTTACAATGGCTCAAGCTGGGGATGCTCTCGTCTGCTCCTCTCAATTGCTCAATCGACTACATGGAAACGTTCTCCAAGAAGTACCCAGCCTTAAATAACATCACTACAATCGATGACTATGAGGGACTCGAAGAAGCTGATCTTCAACAGCTGGGGGCCTTTCTTCGAGTCGATGATGAAGGTGACCAATTTGGCAACTTGTACAGAATCACGACCGAATCAGGCCATGTTAAATGGGTTTGCTTCCAACATTATCGTTCGGCGTATAAAGAAAAGGAGCAGAAAGCGTTTGAAAATGCAGTGAAGGTAAATGGCGCTAAATACGATCCGCATCTCGGCAAAGTGATTGCTACATTGAAATCTAGAGACAAAGTTATAGGATTCTTCGATGCCCTAACTAATGCAAGACGTGTTTACGAGTTGGATATCACATTTGATTGCGATTGGGCCGAGCCTGACCTTGTGGTACTTGAGAAAGCTCTAGCGGCATTAAATGTATCGACTCTTCGACTTGGGCTTGAACGGGCTAGCGGGAAAGCGGATTCAACACCTTTACGATATCAAACACTTGTTCGAATCATAGAACTCAGCAATATAAAAGCGATTCATATTGCTCTATCTCCAGATCTTATAAAACTCCCCAGTTTACGACCTGGAAGATCGTCGCACCTTCATAAGCTATCTTTTGAGATGAAAGTTCACCAGCTTGAAGCCGATGAATTATTGGTGGTTGTAAATTATCTCAAAACCAACACGGCTTTGACTGCTTTGAACTTGGATCTCAGCCGAATTAAAAAGAAAGAAGTTCTGGCACTGGCAGAGGCACTCAAGGCCAACACAACTCTGACTACTTTGGGTTTGGAGAGCAACCTGATTGGGGATGAAGAAACTCTGGCACTGGCAGAGGCACTCAAGGCCAACATAACTCTGAGTACTTTGACTTTGGCGGGCGACTCAATTGGGAATAAAGGAGCTTTGGCACTGGCAGAGGTACTCAAGGCCAACACAACTCTGACTACTTTGACTTTGGCGGGCGACTCAATTGGGAATAAAGGAGCTCTAGCACTTTTAGAGGCGCTCAAAGGCAATACAAGCTTAATCAGTTTATGCTTAGAGTGTGACTCAATAGGGGAGGAAGGAGCCCTGGCACTGTCAGAAGCACTTGAAGCCAACACAACTTTGACCTATTTAGGCTTGTGGAGCAACCTATTTGGGAAGGAAGAAGCCTTGCTACTGTCAGAAGTGCTCAAGGCTAACACTACTTTGACCGGCCTAAACTTGCACGGCAATTCACTTAGGGATGAAGGAGCTCTGGCTCTGTCAGAAGCGCTCAAGGTTAATGTGACTTTGGTCTCTTTGGAATTGGAAAGAACCCTAATTGGGAATGAAGGAGCTCGGGCACTGGCAGAGGCACTCAAGGTTAATGCGACTTTGGTCTCTTTAGGTTTGGAAGAAAACCTAATTGGGAATGAAGGAGCTCGGGCACTGGCAGAGGCACTCAAGTCTAACATGACTTTGACCACTGTGAAATTGGGGCGAAACTTTGTTGGAGCAAAAGAAACTTTAGCGCTGTCAAAGCTACTCAAGACCAACATTATTTTGACCACATTGGACTTGGAGAGCTGCTGGTGACTCGGACAGTGTCAGGGGCACTCCAGGTCAATGCAGCTCTGACTCTTCATAAACAAGCGCACCTTAATCGATGAACGAGGGCCCCGATACTGTTAGAGACGTTCAATTCTGTCTGATCGACTTTTGTTTCGTTTTTTTATTTTTTTATTATTATTATTATTATTATTGTTTTGTTTTATTTTATTTTATTTTTTTAATTTAAGTTGTACAGGAAATAGTTAAGTTTAAATAAAAAGCTGGCTTGCGGCTGCCAAGTCGCCATAGCGATGGTGTTTTTTAATCCTTCGATGATGCTTCTCTGCAGAACACATATAAGCTATCCTGTTTTGCTTGTCCCCACATACTCACGTCCCCTTAAAGGGACTAGACAATGGGTGAAGTGTCAAAGGTGAAGATACTATCACTTCAATTTTGTGACCCCAAAACGCGAAAAACTTGGCCCAATTGAGTATTTTGAAGATAATCGCTTAAATCTCCGCAACGGCTGTAAGAGGCAAGTAGCTGGCTATCAAGCACATCCTCAATGACTTCTCTTAAACATGGATACATTGCCCTGTAAGGCTATCCCAGGCGGGCACTGTACCGTACAGGCAGCATGTAGTTATGTGTTGTCCATTCAGTGAGTATCTGAGATGGATAATTAGTTTTGTGTTACCATATAAACTGGAGTTAGACTGTTATGGATCTGTGTCCCACAGACACATCACCCCATCTTTGCTGAATGGCGTATTCTAATGGCCGTTGAGCGAGGATGCCGCACACCGTATAAAGCAATAGCGGCCAAAGAAGCGTGCTGGCCAGCTATCCTAATCGAGTATGCAAACTGTTTTGTCGTCACCACAAGTAGCCATCTACTCCCCATCGAGCAAATATTTAAGGCCTTGGTGAGTTGGGGTAACCTATAAGCGTATGTCATTTCCTTTGTTCGCACATTTCAGTAGAATGCTCCACTATCGGAAAGCAAAGCTGCACATCTTCTGTCAGGAGAATATTGTACACTGTCGAGAGGTAACATGTGCTTTGAGATCTTCTTCTTATGACCAGACCTAGCAGCTCACACGCGCATTGGTTGTCCCCACTAGGCGAGATGAAATGATTATGGCTTGACGAGTATATCGCACCATTGAAAATATCTCTACAGTCAAGTTGAGAACCATTTCGCCTAGTATTATATCGGATACGTGAAACTTATCCTCGTAATAGTGGATAGTAATATGTCGGCTCTCTGGAGAGCAGTTGAAGCTGTAGCAGTATATGTTGGCCTCCAAAAGCGTACGCTTTTCCATGTCATTATACTCTATATAGGCAAATATGTGTCGTAGACAGCTGCAGATAGTCCCTTTCCATCAGGTGAATATCATCCCCTATACAGCTTCTTTCCTTTGCCAAGGAGAGCTCACCCTCCAATTTGTACCGCTGCCATCTTTGCTTTAGCAAGCTCTGCCCCCTGAAAGCGACAGCTGCGAAAGTTGAGGTTCCTCAAATTGGTTTCTGGGGTCTAGATGCCTTGAAAGCCTGCTTCATCAAACGATTGCCTTGCTCGGACCAAGGCAGTTGTCTGCATTGGCTGATGTCTGTTATTAAGCATTTTTTTACCATAATCCATGACCTCAACATTATTATTAAGTGAGTAATAGATATGTTTTGCCTGTTAGCCATGCCTACACTTAACTTTTGATCTCGCTAATATATTTAAGCTGGTAATGAATCATAGTCTGGAATGAGCTTTTTTAAATACACATCATAGTGCTTTAATATCGTTGAATCGAGTGGAGGCAACTCATGGTTTTTCCTTTTTTTTTTTTTTTTTTTTTTTTTGACCAATTAAAGTTATTCCTGAAAATTTGAATGAAGTTGGATGATACATGTTGCGATGGAATTGACGAAAAGGAGGAGCTCATTCATCCTGCACGAGGCTATGACTTTGATGGTGTGGTTTGAATGCAAATGTTTTAATTTGGGGGCGTACATTCCAAAACAAGGACTTGCTGCACAACTCAACAGCTCAACGAGAGTGGAGAGAAAAGAAGGTCCTCAGGCAACCACACCACAGTATACTGGCCTTGCGACAAAGACTCGAGACCAAGAGGAAGAACAATAAAAGCTGTGCCTTTCTCGTTATGAAAGATATAACCAAGGTGGCCTAGAAAGGTCATTTTGATTCCCACAATGAATAGTATAGTGTTGATGAGTAGTTATGAACAGAATATAAATAATGTGAATAAATAAATAATAAAAAGGCACCAGACTCTTCGCCTGTCTGCCGCGAAGCAGACAGCCCAGGGCACACCACGTGGAGATAGCCTGGCTGCGCGCCCCCCAGTCCAGAAACCCTAGAGCAGTCTATCGGCACGCACCATCTTCGGGCCCAACCCACCATCCAACCTACAGCGTTCTGCAGGCTGAAGATGAAGCACGTTGGGACAGAGGCTAGCACTCTCTACGTGCTAAAGTCCCTTTTCCCTGTAATGTTATTGAATGGAAATGTACTTAAATTTCTCTTCATACTGTGCGATATCGAATAAGCACCTATGTGACTATAATCCTGCCTGCTTTTGTTCCTCTCTTGACAATCAAGAAGATCGCTGTTCTTTTTAATTTTAGTTGCAGCTCTTTGCTGGGTGGTCTGTGCTCTTGTACCAACAGAGTTTGTTTGTTTGTTTTGGTAAGGCTGAAAGACAACAAAGCGGAGTAAGTGCTCTATTACATGTCCAAATAAGACACAGAAATGTACATGGTGGCAGCCTTAAACAAACAACCTTCCTGAGAGGGACGTTGTCTTGCTGTCTTGCTGTCTTGCTGTCAGGATTGTCAGGATTATTAGACAGCACCATAGTGATATTGATGTGTATTAAGTTTTCGATTCCACAACCTCTGAAATAAAAGAGGGTCAGGATATGTAAGTGAGACAACAAATCACCAAACTCTGTTCCTCATACATGTTTGATGAATGGGCCCTTGGCCAAAAAATCTTACATAATAGCTCATCTCAAATACGAAACCGTTTATACACATACACATATACATATACATATATAAATCCCATTGCCGTCCCAATTTTGTGAATCGAAAAAAAAAAAAAAAAAAAAAGACTACGAGTAAAGAGACTCTCCTTGGGATTTTTTTTTTTTTTTTTTTTTTTCAGGAGAAGGTAGGAAGGAGATTGACCTCTTACCTCTAGAAAGAATTAAACATTTATAAAAAGGAGAAATGCGTTGTGTTTTCATGACACAGCCAATTAGATGAAACGGGTTTGCGTTCAACTTTGCCACCATCAATTGCTTACTTGATTTGGTAAGAGTACAAATAGATGATTTATCTGTCCGTCTGTCTGTCTGTCTGTCTGTCTGTCTGTCTGTCTGTCTGTCTGTCTGTCTGTCTGTCTGTCTGTCTGGATGCTGTTTTGTTCTTTGTTATAGATCATTTAATCCTTTTATTATTACTATTAATATTATTATTACAATTCTTTTTTTTCTTTATTACATTTATTTATTTTTTTTTTTTTTTGCTTCCTTTTATTTAATTCCATTTGACTGTGGTTCTTTTTTTAAAATCATAAATGTCGGTTACTTGCTAAAGTATCTACTTTTCATCTCGAGCAGTTTCTCTTTTTTTTTTTTTTTTTTTTAAAAAAAAAAAAAAAAAAAAAAAGGTTATTCATGTGCTTGAAAAAGACAAAAATAAAATAAAAAAAAAATAAAAAAAAAAAAAAAAAAAAAAAAAAAAAAGAAACTTACTGTTCATCTTCACTACGATCATCCTCTGCATTATGGCCCTTGAGGATCTTGAACAATATCCGGAGAATGAGTGCAAACCAATACACCATCAAGATCTGGAGCAAGGCCAGCCCCAAGACAGGTAACCATGCCAGTTCGCGGCAATACCATTTTCCTTGGGAGATATCGAGCTCGAATGGAATCATCTCGTACGCTGTGAACATGAATGCATGCAAGATGTATGCATACATGAAGTGTCGGGTATACAACCATGCTACCATGAAGCATGCAAAAAATCCATCACAAATCCTGTTGGGCACTCCCAAGTATTTCATTGATTTAGAAAACTATAGTCATTAGGAAAAAAAAAAAAAAAAAAAAAAAAAAAATTCAGATATAGTCCTTTTTCTTTTCTTTTCTTCCAATATCAATATCACAATGCGATGTTCAACTTTTGTATGTTGAGCGATCACTTACAGCAAGGATAATGTCCGCAAGATCCATGACGACAAAGACAGCGTTTCCAGCGAGCCAAAAGTTGGAGAGAGCACTACCACTGATCAAGAGCAAGGTCACAGTATGGTGGGTCATTAATGCCCAAAAGTCCTTCCTGGGAACTTCGATGTGCAGCACAAAGACTTGCTGCAGCCAGAATGCTAACTGGACATAGTAGTACCAGATTGTGATATGGGGTAGTTGTGTGTGTGGGTAACCCTGAAAGAAGGCCTCGGGTTTGAACCAAAAGTACCAGCTGTTCCAGACAGGGGAGTTGCGGAGGACATACTTTAGCCAACAGATGCAAATGACGATAATAGTAATAATAATAAAAATTAAAAGAGCAGGGTTAGAAAGAGAGGGATGACAAAATCGTTATGTAGATCCGTTGAGTAATGGATGCAGGTTTTTTTTCGAGTAGTGTGAGAGCGGAACTTCTTTTTGCCGCCGCTCTGTACCTGAAAGAAAAAAAAAAAAAAAAAAAAAAAAATTGTATGCCCGCAACATGGAAAAAAAAAAAAAAAAATAAAAATTTCGCAGTAATCTTTTTCCGCAAAAGTGCAATTTCGGTCTTTTGGTCGTTCATCCCTGACATCCACGTTTTATTTATACACACAACTTTTGGAAAGTACCGGTTTGTTGATCACAAAGAAAAAAAAAAAAAAAAGCCTTGTACTAGATGAAAAACTTGACCTCATTGGACATGCCACAGACATTGCTCTTTTTTTTTTTTTCCTTATTTTCTTTCTTTCTTTAGCATTCCTGATGAATACCTCTGAAGGGAAGATAAAATATGGTATAGAGGAAAACAAAAAGGTGGGGGAAGGAAGGAGGAGAGGACCACAAGTTCCATTCTTTTTTCCATTGTTTGTTGATCTGTTTGATATACAATGGGACACACAGCACTCCCGCTATATTCCTTTGTCTGGCTGGATCACGATTTCCTGGCAAAACCCAATAAAGTCCAGAATGATATCATTGAATGGGCTGTATCTTTGTAAACACCCTTTTTTTTCCCCCTCTGTAATATACCATTATGCTTATGCATGGATAGATATATGCATGTCGATGTAAAGCTACGTATATGTGGTTGAACTTGCTGCGTGTGCAACCTGCGCAAACAAGCACAAAAAGAAATAAAGAAAAAAAAGAGAGAGCAAGCAATATCGAAAAAAAAAAAAAAAAGACTCACCATGCCAAGGGTCCAGCTAGCGGTGTAATAAAGACAAACCCAGCCCTCTTCCTGGAAACGAGTACGTTGATGTTCCCTCTTGATCTTGCATCGGACTGCAATAGGCTTTAAGATGTAGGTCATTACAAAAGCCCTCATGAGTGTGAACACTACGATCCAGAAGAAGATGAAGTTGAAATCTGTCCATGCTTTGGAGTAGAGTCCATTGATGGGGTCCTTGTTCTGAAGATAAAGAAATGTCTCTGCATAGGGCATCCTGAAACCAAAGTGGCTCATTAGCACTGTCGAGATAAAAATTGCAGGTACATCTAGGAAAACAATAAAGTAAACAAACAAGCAAAGCAATGGAATTCAGCATCATTAAAAAAAAAAATTAAAAAAAAAAAAAGGGTAGAGGAGCAGTAAAAGTCGATCTGGAACATAATGACGCAGAGTGAGCGAAGGAACAGGCATCTACCGATGTCCCCTCATGTTTGAACAGAATCAAATATATATATATATATATATATATTTTTCGTTGATAAAAGGAACTTACCGAGCTGATGCTTATACATGAATGACAATGCACTCTTGCCACCATTCCCTTCGATAATCCGACGTTGATTCTTTTTAGCATTTTGATGGATCGCACGTCGTTTTTCACTCCCGAAGGACAATGATTTTGAATTTGCTGTTGCTGTTACTGTTGCTGTTGCTACTGCTGCTGCTGTTGTATTAGTCGTTGTAGTTGTTGTAGTTGTTGTAGTCATTGTAGAGATTGACGTAGTTCTGGGAGTAATTGTCGAGGCTACAGAATCTGTTGCTGTTGCTGTTGTTGTTGATGATGTATTCGTTTTAATTGACTTTGAGTTTTTGTTATCCAAGGCAGTGTCCGATGCTCCTTTATCCTGATGAAGAAGGGCGATGTTCGTAAATGGCGAGACCGACAGAATGGGTTGTCTTGCGTCTGCAACAACCATCCTTGACTTTCTAAAGACAAAGGTATTACAGGGGAATAATAAGAATCTTTTTGAAAAGACGAGAAAGAGAGAAAGAAAAAAAAAAAAAGAGGAAGGGAAGAAAAAGAAAGAAAAGAGGAAAAAAGAAAAGGCGGTTTACAAAAAAAAAAAAAAAAAAAAAAAAAAAAAGATGGAAAATATCTTTTATCCTGATCAGATCCAGGACTTTCATAGACCGACTAAAGCTCCTCTCTCCTTCACTTCCCTACCGTCATACCCGTATCGCATGCAAAAGCAATTATTTTACTGCTAAAAAAAAAAAAAAAAAAAAAAAAAACCTGCTTGATTACCATTGTCTTTTCTAACAAACTTTGTTAATGTTGAGAGCACAGATGCACATACGCACTTGCACACGTTCACACACTCCACACAGTCGGATCATTGGTGACGAGGAAAATGGGGTGAGGTTCAAGAGTCAGGGTCAGAGCAAAGAAAAATAAAAAAATAAAAAAAAGATCATTACAGGGGTCACCATGAAAAAGGAATTTCGGGGGTCCTGTCCACATCCACACACAACCAAGGTTTGGATCAATGGGGTATAATGGTATATGTATATTGATATATACAAATCATGGTAATGGCATAGCAAGGGCAATGGCATCGTCATGGACATTAAAAAAAAAAAAAAAAAAAAATTGTATATATAGATATACATCTCCGTCGTTTTTTTTTTTTTTTTTTTCAGAGTCGAGCAAATCGTACTCCGGCGGAGTATCATTCTGGGTTTATCCCTGTACTTTGCCCAGGAATGAAAGTGTCTTTTTCTTTTTCTTTATCCTGCTTGTTTCAACAACGTCAACAAGCATCATTCCATGGCATGGACTCGTTTTTTTATTTTTTTTATTTATTTATTTTGACAAACCTCTGACGTTTGACCATGTAAACCCGTGCGTTGTCTCAATCCCTTGAAGATCATGTCTGGGGTTAGACAAACATTGTGCTACCATCCTCTCAGCCCGATCAAGGATGAATCTCCCCAAAGTTGATTTTTATGTCCACACTTGTCTAATCATTCCACGTTCACCAAAGATCGGCTCATAGGCTGCACCGCTGATAAGCTCAACCAAGATCCAAACGTTGGCTGCATACATCATTCCTGAAGCCAAAAAGAGGTTCCAAAACGTGTTCAGGCCCAAGAATTCAAGGTTATAGGCCTGTGAGAGCCAAAGGCCCTGTGTTGCCACCCATGCGATAAGCATGTTTCGACCTTGCGATCTCAAACTCATCCGAGGATTGGAGGTCAAGCATGGAATCAATAATGGCAAAAAAACAATGTACCACATAAAGTACTAAACATTAACAACAACAACAACAACAATAACAACAGTAACAAAAAATATCATTTTTTAGTCACTTCGAACGTGGAATGAAGGAAAGAAATCGCTTTTTTTTTTTTTTTTTTTTTTTTTTTTCCCTCACCTGAGCAGTGCAGACTTTATTCCAGGCTACAAACGCAAAGGTCTGCAAAAAGGCACAAAGGAAGATATCCTTTCCAAAACAACATCCAATCGCCAGAACAAGTGCCAGCTGAGGTACAAAGGTCAAGACTCCCACAAGTGTCCCCGTTGGAGATGTGAACGTCAGATAAATATTGTAGAACCAGAATGAAAAATTATGTCGGTGGTCCTTGCGCGTAATATGATATAAATATGTCTCGAACAAAAAATCATATCCATAGCTTGAATTAGAAAATTGGGGAAGAAGAAGAAAAAAAAAAAAAAAAAAAAAAAAGAAAGAAAGAATAAGTTCCTTTCTATACCTTATTATGATCTCCAACTCCTTGACTTGATCATATCTCTCTTTCAGATTTTTTTTTTTTTTTTTTTCTTTTCATTTAGATGACAAAAAAAAAAAAAAAAAAAAAAAAATTCCCTCGACTTACAAGTAATACATCAGCCCTGTAATGAGGAAGAACCATCCGCCACTCAACAGCCCAAATTGTACACGACGCCAAGTAATAAAGCCAACAAGACCTTTGACTGTCCTCACAACAATGTTTTCATCCTTGTGTTGCTTTTGTTGTTGTTGTTGTTGTTGTTGTTGTTGTTGTTGTTGTTGTTGTTTTTCCCGTTGCTTCTCAATAGCTTGAGCCCCCGATCCTAATGGCCCTCCTGATCTGTTGAATCCTGAAGCAAAATAGTCATCATCCATCATGACCAACAGAGCAATCGAATAAATAATAGGATACGTCTTGAAATGAACACTCAGCCCATACAAGAATGCGCCCCATCCGATCCGTTTCTTCATGATCAGATAAAATGATCCCAGAACCATGGCCCCAATCACACTCTCTGCGTTGCCTCGAGTCGAAATATTCGCCACCATCGGATTCAATAACCACAAGGCATTGAACTTGACCGCCCTTGACTCGGACATGCCTCGAAGTCGGAGGATCTTTTGAATCAGCACTCCAATCAACAGATTCGCCCCTGTAAAGATCCATTTCCCAAATGATTCATGAACATATATATTGGGTGTCAACAGATGGGCCAATAAAGGTGTGTATCTGTACGTGGCTCTCGTATAGGGAGATCGACCCTGAGTCAAATAGCGCGACGCGTCTGTGAAGACTACATAGTCAATATCGGTGTATTTGACGACCAGATGAGTGTCCTGCCAATGACCATAGACAAGCAAGATCCCATGCAACACTATACTGGCCACCATGACCTGTCGAAATGTCAGGTCGACCTTTGACAGACTGATCATTTTTTCCTTGCAAGTTCTTTTCTCCTGACCCCTGTTGTTTCCGTTTCTCTGCTGGACCAGTCGAACCGTTGGAGAGACAATGCTCCTTTTGAATTGATGTAGGAATAAAATTAGCAGAAAATAACAATGGTTGATGCTGATGCTCAAAAAAAAAAAAAAAAAAAAAAAAAAAAGAGGATGAACCACAATGGAATGCGTACGGACCAATTTTACCCAGGCCAACCAAGGTCTATCTATCATGAACCATGTAGCAGGACGATCAGTGTGGCTTATTTCACGTCCAAACGTCCCTGGACCACTCTTCTGGATCTTTTATCCCTCTCGCATTCCCCTACTTCTTTAATGGTGAAAGGAAGAAGAAACAAAACGTTTATCCAAGATATTATGGTCTTTCTCGGGGGGGTTTTTTTTTTATTATTCTCCAAGGATAGGAGCAAAAGTGTCAACTTGATAGGGAAACAATAGACTTTACAATAATCGGTTAGAAGGACAGGAAGAAGTCACTCTGCTCCTTTGAAAAGATTTCCCAAATTCATGGTCCTCCAACAGATCGATATAGTCCCCACACTTGTGCAACAGGGACATGACTCTATAAAATATCCTTCCCAGCCCAAACCCCAGTCACGGGCCCTAATAAAGCCAACTGTCCCATACGAAGAGTCTTTTTTTTTTTCTTTGTGCGGCATTTACGTCTCGGATCACCGTGTTGCTCACCTCGCGTGATTGGGATTTGTCTCCCACTCTATCGCTTTGTTCGAGCGTCAATTCGCAGTCAAGAGCAAAGACCTTGCCAGGTTTTGCAATTTCTTAGTGCCCATTCTTAGTGCTTCCCTCTGCCTTCTCACAGAGTCGAGTGGGGGATCCTGCACTAGGAGGGCCGGCAATTGCTATATTATTACTTTTTACATCTATTCATTATGCCACACTTTGCCAACACTATCCTCTCTTCTTTTTAACCTTTTAACCATTTCATATCCAACATTCATATATACATGTACAGAACGTGTTTTAGACACATGGATCATCCATTGTTTGCTTAGATGCTTTAGCAACGTTACGTTTATGCAAATTGTATTACGATGAATAGTTTATATATATATTATTAGTAAAAGGATGAACTAGTTTAAAGAAAAAGAAAAAAGCTTTTTTTTTTTTTTTTTTTCCCCCCCTTCCTTGCTTTATACATTTATACATATATATGTATAACCTGCACAAGGGGTTGCTTCTAAACCTCCATACCCATCTCCAATGCCCTACGGCTGCTCATCTTGAGTCCAAGGATATCTCCGACTTCAGAGACAACACGCAAAACAAAGTCCAAGTCCTCTTTCGTGTGTGAGGCAGAGACACAGAAACGAGCACGGGATGCAACAATGGATGTAGCAGGGAAACCAACCACAACCACTGCCAAGTCTCTCTTTCGGCACTCACGTGAGAACGCAGGAATCTTTGCAGGATTGAACAGCAGCAATGGAATCACCGGAGAGTCACGGTCACCGTAAATGATGAATCCCAACTTGCGCAAGTTACTTCCAAGATAACGAGCATTCCATGCCAATCGGCTCAAGCGCTCCTGACCAGCTGTGGTGCCATCACGACCCATGATCGACCACATACTAGTGTAAATCTGCTGAAGGATAATGGGTGACATGGATTCTCCATAGACCGAAGAGTGGTTCACGAGACGCAAGTGATCAATCACATCTTTGGAAGCACAGATATATCCTCCAGCGGCACCAAAAGACTTTGTAAAAGTACCCATCAGGATATCAACCTCCTTAGGATCAACTCCATAGTAATCACAAACACCACGTCCACGAGGTCCAAGAGCACCAACCGAATGGGCCTCATCCACATACAAATGGAACTGTCAGAGGAAGTAATAAAAAAAAAAGCAAGATATAAAGATATCAGAAACATTTGATCAACTAAATTACTCTGGGAACCATAACCATTCTAACTTTTTTTGTTTTTTTTTTTTTTTTTTTTGCTTTTTGCTTTTTGTTTTTTGTTTTTTTGTTTTTTGTTTTTGAAATATTGTAATAAATACCTTGTATTTCTTCTTGAGCTCAATGATCTCTGGCAGCTTAACAATGGAACCCTCCATGGAGTAAAGACCCTCGACGATCAACAAAATATTCTTCCAAGGACGATGAGTTCTGGGCTGACCCTGAGAGATTGCATCACGGAGGACGGCTTCCAAATCCTCCACATCATTGTGCTTGAACACGCGGATGAAGGCACCGGAGAGACGGGAACCAAAGACCAATGAATTGTGGTTGAGCTCATCCGAGATGATCAAAGAACCCTTGGAGGCCAAGCCTGCAATTGTCGTACTGTTTGTAGCATATCCCATCGAGACAAGGAGAGCTGCCTCCTTACCCATAAACTCTGCAACCAACTCCTCAGTCTTTGTGTGCAAATCGAGTGAGCCACATTCCAAACGAGCTCCACATGAAGATACTCCATAGGTATTAACGATTTCCTCAACAGCATCGGCGCAGGGACCGGTTGACTGTGCAAAGCCAAGATAGTTATAGGATGACAGGTTGACAGCCTCCTTGAGACGTCCAGTGAACTGGAAGGAACGACAGTAATCGTTGGTGACGCGCTCCAACATATTGATGGTCCTACCGGGGACCAAAGTAGTAGGCACGGAGAAGCAATCCTCAATGCGCATCTTCAAGTTTCTTGTCCAGAATGAGTCCCAATCCGAGGTCAGGGCCGCATATCCCTACAAGATGAAATGTCAAGTAGAAAGGGGCAAATATAAAAAAGAAAAGATCAATTATTAATAAATGCTGGGTTTTCTTTTTGGCACAGACATGCCATTGCCAGACAATGAAGAGAAAAAAAAAAAAACACAAGAGCCACAGCGCAGCAAAACTAATGTAGGCCAAATCGTAATTCAGCAATAATAAAAATAAAAATAAAAATAAATCATCTCAACGGAATTGGACAGGGGTGAATGATAAATAACAACAACAAAAAAAAAAAAAAAAAAAAAAAAAAAAAATATGCAAAGTAGAAAAAATAAAATAAAATAAAATAAGAAACTGCTCAGATGATGATGAGAATGGAGGATCCCTTACGTTCGATGGCATCAGATGAGCATAAGCCTTCTTGTTCCAACGGAATCCATAAAAGTCGCGGACATGACCAAAGAAAGAGAGGATGATGTAGGAGAGGTAGGTGGTGATGAGGTAGAAATAAGGAGGTTCCTCCATCTCATCATCATACGAAGTCTTGAACAAGGCCCTGTTCTTGGATGAAGAAGAGAAGCCCTTCCAGTAAAGCTTTTCTTTGGGCTCCTTGACGCTCAGTCCCTCTTGGAACTTTGCATGGTGTTGTGAGGAGAGTGGGGTGGCCTTGAGGCTGATAGGAGATGAGGCCAGCGCAGAGCGGGATCCTTTGCCCATTATGAAGGGTTATGAATCAGAAAAAAAAAAAAAAAAAAAAAAAAAAGAATGAAGGATGGGAACAGAGAGAAACCTAAAAGGCCCAAGTCTGCACAAGGAGAAGGAGGAGGAGAGGAAAGTTAAAGAGAGAGAGAAGAGAAGAGAAGAGTAGAGAGAGGAATTGACTGATGGCGGAGAGGATGAAGAGAGGTGAAGAAGAAGAAGAAGAGTAGCAATCAAGGTAAAAAAGACTTTGACTACAGGCAAAACAGTCAAGCCGGAGCATGGATCAACACTCCATCAATGTAAACAAAAAACCATCCAATCAGATAAACCTCTGTCCTTGGTTTAAATCCCTCAATGGCAACGGTATATTATGTAGCAACAAGCAACAAGCAACAGCAACAAGCAACAAGCAATAGCAACAGCAAGAGCAATTGTAACAGCAATGGTATCCTTTTTCGCAAATATAAATCTTTTTTACCTTTTTACCTTTTTTACCTTTTTTACCTTTTTTACCTCTTTACCTGACAAGCAATGGGATATCCATACATGTTCCATGCCATGTTGAAGGAATCATATACGCACATCACATACACATGCATTTACATGTACACGTTGTCATTCTGACCCTGAAAGATGCAAAGACTGCTAATCCATGGATGTACACCTTTTTTTAGCTTTTAGTTTTTAGTTTTTTTTAATAGATCAGATCCGTACGTGAATGGGGCGGGAAATACCTCAGTCTGACTTGGATTCATTTTTTTGATTTTCAGACTCTGATTGGCCCTAATCTCTTTAAGTGTCGCGCTCCGATCGTTTCTCTTTCCCCCACCAGGGGCAGTATCGCATATTATATACATCAATGGAGACCATCAAAGGAGACTATCAACAGAGACCATCAACAGAGACCATCAATAGAAGAGACATGCTGTATATATATATATATATATATATACATATACGTGTATACATGATGTGATAAGCAAATCTTCAAGTCAAACTCATACATAGTCTATGCTTGTATCAATTTGATCACTTTACTCTGACCATGAGCGGCATCATCTTGCAAATTCCTTTTTCTTATTTATTCTATACATCTTGTTTATATACACTATTATCTATATATATATATTTTTTTCTTTCTTTCTCTCTTTCTTTCTTTTAGCTACTGCAGTACGGCTGTTCTATTTTACTTCCATAGACCATTCAGATTGGCCTTGACCTCGTCCTTATTCGGTCCCTTGCCCATGTTCCGGCCTGCTCCATCTCCAGGCGCTCTGACGCCCTGTTTGTGCCCGGGGATGTTCACAAGCTCAAGCCCCTTCGATGGCAACTTTCCGTTAGCTACGCCTGTAATACTCACATCCACGCAATTTTGGTAATATTGAGGAATAGAACTTGATATCCATCTAAATGTGCATGAATGTGGTTTTAATTAGTAAAAAAAAAAAAAAAAAAAAAAAACTATGTAAGAACAGATCAACCTTGGCTAATATATATATTTTTTTAAAGACTTACGACCAAACAAAAAGACATTGACCCTTCTTATTGCATGATGGGACATTATTCGGGATCTTGACTGGCCATTCGTAATATGCTGAAAAGGGAGTGCAAGGAGTCATAAATGATTGAAACAAAGTTAATGTCGTGGACAGGGATGGATTGCATAGTCCTCTCCTATTGAACGTGGAATGTAAACTATTTTTTTTTTTTTTTTTTTTTTTACCATCTGGACATGATTTTGTATATCGTCCGATCAGATGAAATGTCTTGCCATTATCATACGACAATGAAAACTCGCACTAACAGAACAATAGTAATGACAATAATAGCAATCAGAAAAGGTATTCATTAAACTAACAAGAACAAGGGAGAAATAACCGAAAAGGATGAAGGAGAATAAAAGAGATAAGGATGACTTACAGTACCGCCACCATGGCGAGCTTGTTTGAATCCACGTTTGCTGTTTGTAGGTTTTGGTTGGGTCTTGATGTCCTTCTTTGACATGGATGATGCTAAGAAGCGTACAGGAATGACCTGCCCAGCCTTGAGTTCTGTCACAGGTCCGGGGGCGAAACCTCCACAGGGGAAACGTGTTTTCCACACACCGTCTTTGTATCCGATAGGGGTCTTTTTTTTTTTTTTTTTTTTTTTTTTTTTATAAAAAGCACACATGTACCACAAAAAGGATGATGAAGACAGGTGAATAGGTTAGTAAGTGTATAGATATAATGTGTAGATGTGGTGTACTACATGAACAACCGTATCACAACCTGAGGCTTTGGGTTGAAACTTACATCGCCACGAGCGTTATATTCTTTAGTACCATAGCCACCACGAGGTACAGGATAAAGCATGGCTATGTGTGCCGCGGCTGAGCCTACTAACGACATCAGCATAAACAATGTTGCAGCTGTGGTCTTCATTTTTTTTTTTTTTTTTTTTTTTTTTTTTTTTAGATCGGATCAAAGGGAGACGAATAAAGAATTCTTTTTTTTTTTTTTTTTGAGGTGGTGTCTTTGTCAGGAACGAATGCAGCAATTATTTAATATTAAAAAAGAAAAAAAGAAAAAAAAACTGTCTGGATTTCCTCCGTGGTATTTATACAATCATCATGAAGACCAGGTTGCTTTCCCCTCATGAAACATGTGTAGTTCATAGAGATAAGAATGAATGAAGTCATGGAATTACAAGCCTGTTGTTCTCCTGTTTTTTTTTTTGCTTTTTTGCTTTTTACTTTTATTCCCATTGCTTCATTTTCTCTGGTTCAACTTAAAAGTTAATATAAAAGGAGGGGGTTCGGACGGGAGGCTGATTTTGATTACTTCATTTCTCCTTTTATTGCAATAATCGTGTTTGGAACCATCTCTCTCCCCCCCCCCCTCTTTCGTTCGACGAATTCACGTTGCTCCTCATTTCTTTGCATTGGTTGGCTGGTTGTTGCCACCTGAAAAGAACAGAAAAAGAAAAACGCGAAAAAAGCAATCTCTTTCCAAAAGTCCCGATAAATAACCACATCGAGCTATTTACTAAAAAAAAGTGTAGATGTATACACATTTCCATGTTGAAAGAAAAAAAAGTCTTTATGGATGTTGCAATTATATTATATATATTACATTATTGATGATGATTATCTTTTTTGTAACTACTTGTTAGTGAATGATATATGTGTATCTATATTTTTCCTTTTTCTTTTCCTTTTTCTTTTTCTTTTTCCCTTCTTCTTTAATCCCATGGATTATTCAGATTAGCATTAATCTCGTGCTTATTTGGCCCTTTGCCCATGTTCTCGCCTGCTCCATCTCCAGGTGCTTTGACGCCTTGTTTGTGTCCTGGAAAGTCTACAATCTCAATACCCTTCGATGGCAACTTTCCGTTAGCTACGCCTTTGATGATCACATCCGCGCAATTCTGATAATACTGAGGAAGAATATTCGCTGTCCATCTAAGTTGTGTAATCGATGCAATATTGATTAGTTTTTTTTTTTTTTTTTTTTTTTTAAAAAAAACAAAAAAAAAAAAAAAAGCAGATCAAGCTACTTCAAACAAAATAAATTAAAAAAATAAAATAAAATAAATAAATAAATGTAAAAAGGACTTACGACCAGACAAAAAGACATTGGTTCTTCTTATTGCATGATGGGACATTGCTCGGGATCTTGACTGGCCACTCATAATATGCTGAAAAAAAAGAGAGTAATTATATATATATATATATATATAAACAAGTTTTTTTTTTTCAGGGCAAGGAGGTAATGAAATAAAGTTAATGTTGTGAACAGGGACAGATGCATAAAGTTCCCCTTCTCCTATTGAACGTGGAAAATGAGCTTTTTCTTTTTTACCATCCGGACATGACTTTGTATATCGTCCGATCAGATGAAATGTCCGACCACCATTATACGACAGTGAAAACTCGCACTAAACGGAGGATAATAATGATAATAATAATAATAATAATAATAATAATAATAATATATAATCATTATTAGCATATACAAATGTTAAAAACATAAATATATCTTTTTTTTTTTCTTTTCTCGGTTTCAGGGCTTTTAACACGAGAAAAGGAAGGATGAAATGACTTACAGTACCCCCGCCATGGCGGGCTTGTTTGAACCGATGTTTGCTGTTTGTAGGCCTTGGTTGGGTCTTGATATCTTTCTTTTTCATCGAGGATGCTAAGAAGCGCACAGGAACGACCTCCCCAGCCTTGAGCTCTGTCACGGGTCCGGGAGCAAAGCCTCCACATGGGAAACGCGCCTTCCATGTGTCGTCTTCATAACCAATAAAAGTCTGTAAAAATAGTATTGGTTAAAAAAAAAAAAAAAAAAAAAAAAAAAGAAAAAGAAAAGGCAAAGTTAATAAATATAGGAAGTATAAGATGATTCTTAGAGAATAGACGAATATGCACCAAGTTGTGTGTACAACGTAGCACGAAATAGTTTTTTTTTTTTTTTTTTTTTTTTTTTGCTTTGCTTTTGGTGTAACGGAACGTAACGGAACAAAAAAAAAAAAAAAAAAAAAAAAAACGTAGTAATAATTGCCACCAACTCAAGATTTTATACTTTTGCAAGGAGGTTGAGATAAAAATACTTACATGGACATGACCGTTATATTCATTAGTACCATAGCCACCACGAGGTGTAGGGTAGAGCATGGCCATGTGTGCCGTGGCTGAGCCTACTAACGACATCAGCATAAACAATGTTGTGGCTGTGGTCTTCATTTTTTTTATATATATTTATATATATATATATATAATGCTAGTATTGAGATCGAATCGATTGAGATATGTAAGAAGAGTTCTTTTTAACGGTATCTACGCTGGAACGAATGTGGCTTTATTGACCGAAGCTGATAGAGAGGAATGAGAAGAGAGATGAAACGGAGTAGAGAAGTAATCGAGAATTAAGAGGGGAAAAAAAAAATTCTTGTTATTATCCGGTGTATTTATACATTCACCATGGACGCGAGAGAAGAAGAGAAAAAAGGAAAAGGAAAAGGAAAAAAGGAAAAGGGAAAAAAATAGATGCTCTCTTTCATTTCATTTTCCTTGTTTAGAGTTCCCCCATGCATAAAAATAAACTTGAATGCCATCCCCATTGTAAATACATGTACGGTTGCAGTTCAGTTCCAAAAGACAAAAAAACCAATTAGAAACAAGTAGCAGGATACAGGCCTTTGTTCTCCCGTTTTTTTTTTTTTTTTTTTTTTTTTTTTTTTCATACATATCCTTTTCCTTTCAGCAGAGGTAATAAAGGGTAAGAAAGGAAGGGGCGAGACTGTCCTACTATCTATGATTTATACTTCGTTGCTCCTTTTTATTATTGCAATATTCATGTTTGGAGCCCTTCCCTTTCCTTGAGCGAATACGCGTGCACCCAATGTGGGATCGGCAACTCCGTTTTTCGTGTAATGAATGCAGCCCCCCTATAAGTCAAACAATCTAATGAGGAAGAAGAGGAAGAAGAGGAAGGAGAAGACGAAGAAGAAAAAAAAAAAATACGAAAACGAACGACGTTGGTGCTGTTCCCAAAAGAGTGGATATAGTTCAGAGATATAAAAATCTCTTCTCACTTCTTTCCTATGCTTTTTACTCTTGAGAAGAATCACAACAAAGGTCAAAACAAGCAAGCTGAGGATTGAAAGGATAAGCCAGCTCCTGTAAGGTGTAACAGTATTAGAAGTTGAAAAGGACGTTGTATATATGTATGTAGATATATATATATATATATATATTATTACATTTCTATTATTGGGTTTTCTTTTTTGCATTAAGGAATTTTTTTTTTTTTTTTTGCTGTGCCCGCATCGTCACGAGGCCAAAGGAATTCTTCAACATTCCTCGAACCAAAAAAGAGTGACTTCACTTTTTTAAAGCTGTGGGAAATAAAGTCCATCCGAGGGAAAAAGGATGACGCTTCTTTTCTAAGCAAAGTGGAAGGTAGTAAAAAAAAAAAAGTATTACGTTTCCAAACATTAGGAATCATCTCTAAAATTGTCACATTGTCCTTCAACCAAGTATTCAAATAGGCGTAGCAGTAATAGCAAAATAAATAAGTAAAAAAAAAAAAAGAAAGAAAAGAAAAGAAAACGACGCGTCTTCGCAGGTTCAAAAAAAAAAAAAAAAAAAAAAAAAAAAGACGCGCAAAGGACATGCGTCGCGGGTTTTGCGACAAGACGCCACTTTTGAATTGATCTGCAAGTTGATCGTCACTGTTATTACTGGTTTTGCTGACAAAGACTCTTGGAGAACTCGGGTCTACGTTACTACGTTACTGTTTATTACTGCTATTCCAAACTTGTATAAATACGAACAAAGTTCATTTCCAACCTTTTCTTTTTCCATTCATTTCCTTTCCTCCATTTACTTCATTGCCTTCCCTTCTCTCTTTACTGCCTTTCATCTCTTTTCTTCAAGCATTCGATTCAAAAACACACCATGAGCCTCACTACTGTCCAACAGGTCAAGCACTTTGGTGGCACGCTCACCAAGTATTCGCACGAGTCCAGTACGACTCAATGTACTATGCGCTTCAACCTCTTCTTGCCCAGGGCCGTTGAACAACATGCCAAGGTTCCTGTATGTCAAACCCCACCTCCCTTGTTTACGTTTCTTTCTCTCGGGTTGGTTGTGAATGTCGCTAATACCTTTTTTTTTTTTTTTTTTTTTTTTTTTTTTTCCTTCTTGGACATCAAGTTGCTTTACTGTCTTGGAGGATTGACTGCGACCGAGGATAATTTCCCCCAAAAGTCAGGATTTGGCGCCAAGGCTGCTGAGCATGGAATAGCTTTGGTCTTCCCTGACACTTCGCCTCGTAATGTCTATATTCTTTTGATTTGCCTCTGTTGCTTCTGCTGTTGTTGTCTAAAATATATATAGTTTAACTCTTTTCTCATTTTCATGTCTCTTTCCATTTGCATTTAGGCAACGTTGGAGTTGCTGAAGCTGAAGACGATAATTGCGTTGGATACAGTATGTGAAAGAGTAAAAATGTTTTTTTTTTTTTTTTTTTTTTTTTTTTCTCACGCTTCTAATTCTAATTTTTTTTTTCTTAAAAAAAAAAAAAAAAAAAAAAAAAAAAAAAAAAAAAAGGCGCTGGATTCTACTTGAATGCTACTCAGGCTCCCTGGGAGAAGAACTGGAGGATGTATGATTACATTGTCAAGGAACTTCCTCAACTCCTTGAAAATAACTTTCCAATTGTAAAGAAGACTCTCTTTTAAGCAACTTGCATTTATTCAGCTATGACAAGAAGAAAAAAAAAAAAAAAAAAAAAAAAAACTAATGAAATGGTATATGTCGATTCCCTTTTATATATATATATATATATAAATAGGATCCTTCGCGCACTTCGATCATGGGTCATTCAATGGTATATCGATATTCCTTTTTTTATTTTTCTCTTGTTAATTACTTCTTATGGCTGCGCTTAACACATCGTCAAAATTTCATCCGCATGGTGTTGTTACTTTAGGGAGGACATGGTGCTTTGACTATTTTCTTGAAGAATCAAGATCGTTACAAGGTAAATAATAATAATAATAATAATAATAATAATAATAATAATAATAATAATCTGCACTTTGGTAGGGTTTAGAAAGGGATATTTTTCTTACTGATCTTCATTTTTATTTTTATTTTTATTCTCAGTCTGTCTCGGCCTTTGCTCCTATTACGAATCTTTCAAGGTCTCCTTGGGGTCTCCATGCCTTGTCTCGTTACCTGGGTGAAGATCGCTCCACCTGGGCCGAATATGACGCAGTCGAATTGTTGAAACACCTTGCAGGCGAGAAAAAGTTACGAAACGATGTCAATTTTTTGATTGATCAGGTCAGTTCACCCCCTCCCCTCCTTTATCTTTATCCCTTTCCCTTTTTTCTTTCTCCTTCTTTTTCTCTGATTTTTCCACTGCGGAGCAAACTAAACAAAAGGTCAATTTTTTTTTTTTTTTTTTTATTTTATTTTTTATTTTTCTTTCCTTCCTTTATAGGGTACTGGAGACGAATATCTGAACCCAGATCACCTTCACACCTATGACTTGGTTGAAACAGTCAAGAAGCTCGGATTGACAAGTCAGTTTGACATCCGTTTCCACGACGGTTACAGCCACGGATACTATACTATCAGCACATTTATTAATGACCATATTGAACATCATGCCAAAGCTCTTGGTGTTTAGATCAAAATTCAAATAATTCAGTTCCAGATTAATTTGGAGAAAACAAAACAAAAAAAAAAAAAAACGATAAAGCTTTTTTTTTTTTTTTTTTTTTTTTTTTTCTTTTATTGCGATGGAATTCATTGATCTCAAAACATTGGTATAACCTCGTATAACCTTCTTTGACTTTTTGCCGAGGCTTTAAATCCAAGACAAAGTGTTGTGAGAAAGAAGTACAGTAGAAAGAAAGAATTGATAAAAGAACCAAGAGAAAAGGTAAGAAAGAGAGAGAAAGAGAGAAAGAGAGAAAGAGAGTTCCATATTGTAAAATCCTTCTGAACATGTCAGATTGACAAGAGCGAAGGTTTCTTTTACATAAAGTACATGACTATACATTGGAACGAGACAGGAGGACGAAATAACAGAGAGGAATGAAGTTAGAAATTGAAAAAGTCAAAAAAGTAAAAAGGCAAAACAAAGCTTTTTTTTTTTTTTTTTAAAAAAAAATCTTACCTCGCAAGAGCTCTGGCTTGACCGCAAGATAAGAGCTTTCATCAACAGCACGTTCACTCACCTCCGACCCCTCAGTGTCAGACCAATGCTCACCCCTGGAGTGGAATCGAGCACGGATTGCGACCAAGTGTGCATAGTATGCTGGAGGTACCACCGAGACTGATCGGGTGCATCGAGCATACAAATGACAGAGCTTGTAGGTGAAATCCTGCAGCACATTGGCTGAGAATTCATTCTCATCCAGCAACACATGGTAATGCGTTGGACGAGACGTGCCTTGAAGACCTGCATGGCTCTGTAGATAAAAGTCAAATTCGGTTGGATGCACAATTCCCTTATCCACAACCGTTCCTGGCATGCAGTTTCCAACACGATCTCCTTCTTCGCGTCGCATGGGGAAAAACCGGGCATGGTGGCGTTTTTGGACGACCACAAAGGTGATTGTAGGATTATAGTTGGCATCCAAGTTCCTGCACGCAGCTCGGACGGATGAGACCTCGGATCGCAGCACCTCTGCGAACTGACCTTCCGAAACTCCGTCACGATAGAACAAAATACGCTCTGGTTTCTGACCACAGGTTTGGTAGAAGGTTCGGAGAAGTTCTACAACCATGCCTCCGAGATCCGCAATAGTCTCTGTCTTTGCGGTCTGAACACGGACCGTTGCTGCGTACCGGGCAGCCTTTGAATCCATCGAGCCCACCAAGGAGGCAATCGAAGGGCGAGTTGTATCACCTATAGGTGCACAAGTTTAATAGAAATCGTTCATCCGTTCCGTTAATTGTGTATCTCATGCCCATCACTATTTTTTTTTTTTTTTTTTTTTTTTGCAAATTTTACCAGGGCGAGGATGGCTGACATCAGCTCCAAACAAGATGGTTGGTTTCTGCGCCAAGAATGGTGTCTGTTGTGGCGACAAGAAAGAGTTCATCCCTCCTAGTTTGACATTCATCTTCAAGCAGACATTGGCACAATATTGCTTCTTGGGCACTCGAGTATGACTCATCTGGATACACTGCGTAGGGATACCAATCACAGTATCACTCACACGCTTGATTTCCGCATATAAGGGTACGCCCTTGTTGGGCAAAATGCAGAGCAATAATTGAGGCTGTGACTTGACAGCATTACCAGCACGAAGCCACATTGTCTTGAGACTACCCTCAATATCGCCTTCAGGGTTGGCGTACATGAGGGGAGGACGTTTGTTCACAATGTTCTATTGTAAGAGAGAGAGAGAGAGAGAGAGAGAGAGAGAGAGAGAGAGAGAAAGAGGCATGTGAATGAGCCTATCAATATCAAGCTATGTAAGGTACGATGGTTTTTTAATATATAGGACAAGAGATCATATAGAGAGGGTGTCATTGGACTAACCATGCCAGTATCGATACAGGTAACAATCAACTCGCGAATGAAACCCTCCACCTGAGGAGGAGGAACTTCACGTTCCTGTGCAAAGATGAGAACGCCCCACGAGCCAAGTGTAGCACCGGTGGCAACCTTCTTGTCCCTGAGATTCCAGGCACCGTCCACAGGAGTGAAGTTGGCCTGACGCGACGAAGGATGATAGGAAATGTTGGGCGGGGGCAATATTCGCGCTTTTTAAAACAAAAATAAAATTAATAATCAGGATTGACTCTCTCTAGAAAGGCTCAGGAACGAACATGATGGTGCTCCTCTCTTTAGCCACAAAAAAAAAAAAAAAAAAAAAAAAAAAACATTAATTTTACCTTGAATCTCAATCATCTCCGTGGAAACTCTCAAGCCAAAATCTCTCATGTACTCATTATCCTGGAAACTCAGGAGCTTGAGACCATCTTTGATCTTGTTGGCACGGATATGAGGGGGTTGGCACGTGAATTTAATCATGTCTGCTGTTTGTTTCTCGTTCAACTTTTTGATATTGCGTTGACCTTCGATCACGCTACAGATCTCCATGGGCAGATAAACCTCACGTCCAGTGACCACGCAGGGCATGAATGGGAATGACAATCGACGGCCGTAAACTTCGTTAAAGTACGTCGCAACATCGGTCTTGACATCATCTCTCATAAAGGTTGTTCGACTAGCAGGAGTAACTGTCAGCTTGGAAATTTTGAACTTTCGCTTGACATCACCGCGGTGAATGACTCTGATCAACAGTCCACGGAGAAACTTTTCGAGTCTATCGCGATCACGATCTGTAAATCCTTGACGGAAATCATCTATAGAATAGAATAGAAGAAAGACTCGTGTCAGTGTATTGCTTCAAGCCTAGAAAAAAAATAAAAAATAAAAAAAATAAAAAAAATAAAAAAAAAAGAAGGCGAGGAAGCCCAGGAGAAAACAAATACTTGCTTACCAATGCTGCGTTTATTTAAAAACTTGACAGCCAGTTCCAACAAAGATCCAGATTGGTAGTACGTGGTTGCAGCAACATCCAAGTTGATCAACATTTTTCCTGCGTAGTTTCATATCCATTGTAAAAAAATAAAAAAAAAAAATTCAGTTTTTAGTCACATGAACCGTAGTATTAAAAAAAAAAAAAAAAAAAAAAAAATTAATATAATTACCAACAGCTGGACGCGCAGATTGATAGAATCCATTCCAGACCTGAATGCCACCACTCAACGGTGACGCGCCATCCGGAGTGAAGAAAGACCGATTGACGGTAGAATAGAGCAAAGCGGGTTTATGTCGAATTAGGACATCCAATGCCATGATGGCCGTCAAACAATTGGCGGTCAAGGATGACTGTCCGTTTAAGAAGCGATGAAGCTCTTCCAGATTAATCTCTGCAGCCTTCTTGATCTTGACTTTGAACACATCGGGTTGTCGACCAGCTCCGCCTCTGGGTTGCTCATCAGGCAAAGAAATCTGTTTAAGAAAGAATAAGAATAAGAATAAGAATAAAGATAGAACCTTCAACACAAATACAGGACGGAAAAAAAAAAAAAAAAAAAAAAAAAAAAAAAGGAGGACGGACGACGGGAAGCGGATGTGTCGGAGCGCATTGGATGGCAAAAGAATTGCGTCAGGGGACCATGTGCAGAAGAAAAAAAAATTTTTTTTATTCTCTCCTGTGTTGTAGTTCCTTTCTTCCCGCTGGATGCATGCATCGAAAGGATTTTTTTTTTTTCTCGCACAAAGCAATGAATATGGTCGAGTCGCATGCGGGAATGTTTCTGGGGAGGATGGGAAAAGATGGAATATATGTAGACCAGCCGACCAGCCTATTGTCATGACTCTTCAGTGTTTTTTGAGAGAAAAACAAAGAACCTTTTTACCAACACTAAAGACAAGTTTCATCATAGACATCTCCCCTCCAGCCCCTGCATCTACACTCTTCCCCCTTGACAATTATCAAAAACATAAAAAAAAAAAAACAATAGAAAAGCATAGAAGAAAAAGAAAAATGAATAGAAAAAAGCTTACTTCAAAAGTCTTGCTCTCAAAAGGCAATGCTCTAGCAGCAAACATGTTCTTACGACCATCAAAGACAGGCTTAGTTCCTTCAAAATCAGACCTGCCAAAGAGATTCAACATCTGGGTAAAGATTCGTCTGTTGACCACTGGAGGAACATCCTTTGTAATAGTTACATCGTAGTGGTACACGTTAATGTCCGGTAAACGTGTAATCTCGAAAAAGTTTGCTCGAATTCTAATCGGACGACCTGCATCTCCTAGTGCCGAGGGTCGAACCGCAAACTCTGTACGCTCAAGTGTTGACATTGTCGTTTTTTCTTTTTTTTTTTTTTTTTTTTTTTTTTTTTTTCTTCCTATTTCTTTTTCTTTTTCTTTTTTTTCTTTTTCTTTCTTTTCTTGTTTTCCTTTTTATGTTGGATGTTGGAAAAGAAATAGTTTTTATAGTTGGACGGGAATGGGTGTGAAAAGGTTGTGGTATTAAGGACGGCAGATGTGGTACTGGAGAATGAAACAATGCTTTTTTCTTTCCGCTTTTTTTATAACCAAGGATCCACAAGTTGATGAATGGCCCTTTTGTTCTTTTAAGCTTTAGTAACCTTATCCTGTGTGTGATAATTGTCTTTTTTTTTCTCTTAATGGAAAAAATAAAAATAAAAAAATAAAAAGAGATCTAGAAGATTGTGAAAAATTAGTTCAAGAAAGACGTTTTTTTTTTTTAGTGTCCAGTACGTGCCAATGGTCAATGGTCAATGGTTAGGTTTTCCTTGTGCAGTATCATTCCCATTCCCATTGGGATAATGTGAAATCTGCTAAAAACTTTTTTTTTTTTTTCTTATTTTTTAACTTAAAAAAGGCAATAATATAAAGAATCAAGTTGATCTGATCTTTTTTTAAAGAAATGCTTACTCTTTTTTTTTTTTTTTTTTTTTTTTTGTCTGAAAACAGTTGATTCCGAAAACTCCCTGTGATTTTCGTCTTGTACTAGATCTTCAATGGGACAATATCAACCAACGAGAGACTGAATGTAGGCGTGGATGCAATGTAATGGAATGAACAAAGTCCAAAACCAACAACAGTGACGGCGACGGTGACTTTAGGGCAGCGACGACGGCAGTAATAGCAAGAGCAGCAGCAGCAACAACAACAGCAACAGCAACAACAGCAACAACAACAACAACAGCAGCAGCAACAGCAATAGCAACGACAACTATATCAATAGCAGCAGTGTAGCTATTGCAATTGACAATTGACAATGATAATAGTAAAAACAATGACAGTAATAAAAAAAATAAAAAAAAACGACTACGACTTCGACTACGACCACGAGTAAAATAGAGAAAGGAAAAAAGAGAAACTACTTAAACCATGCGTGTATGTGGAAATAAGGAATAAAAAAAGTAAAAAAAGGATTCTGTGTGGTTTGTGTTCAATGGAACTTTTTTTTTTCATGGACAGATAATTTGCTTATCGGACTGTCCTTTTTTTTCTTCTTCGCCCCTTTTGTTTGCCAAGCCATCCTTATTCCTGTGTATCCCATGCCATCATGCCATGGCAACGACTGATTTGCTTTCGCTTTTTTTTATTTGTTCTTTTGTGATACTAGAATGGTAAATAGTCGCTTCAAGAACAAAACTGCATACACTCCATCCAGACAGACAGAGAGGCAGGAGAAGGAAGAAACAAAATTCGAAACTGATGAGGATAAAGTAGATGTACAAATAAAACAAAAGAAATAAAATAAAATAAAGATAAAAGCAATTGGTCTGTTGGATATTAACGGAACGTGGATAAGGTAGAACCTGACAATGGCTGACTCCTTCCGCTGAAGAACTCGCTCATCTGCTGTGCTGGTAATGCACCCTCGACCTTGGATCGGTTGATCTGCTTCCGTGCAGAATCGCCGACTATGGGCATGGTCGCATACGACTTCTGCAAGTACCACAACAGACGTAGCTTATGAGCTCGTCTTGGGTTCAAAAAGTCAAGGTGACACTCAAATGAAATAGGCTCAATCCAGCGTTCTCCATCAATCTTCTTGCCCTTACGCGTAAATGAAGAGACCTTGTAGATGAATGCCCAAGGGCATCCCTTATCAGATCCTAATAAGGTCCTTGTCCCAGGCTTGACAATCGTCATATGGGCCTCCTTATCCAAATAGTCGTACTTGTCCACATCACCTACAGAAATGATACGGATCATAGGCTTGGTTATACCAAACGTCTTGCTGTAGACTTGACCGCGAAGCTCAGGTTTGTGTGTAGGCTTTGGCAGCCATCGAATCCGGTTCGTGGCCTCATCAAACGAATCAAACAAAAACTCTGGACGGAATGTCCGATGACCTTCCTGATCAATCCAAAGGACCACATGGCTCATCATAAATTTGTCCAAAAGTGCCCGAGTTGTCAGCTGGCGCCAACGATCCGATAATTTGTGCAGATCAAACAATTCAAGGATAGTTAAGGTCTCAAGGATCAGGGCAACCACATCAATCGGCAAATTCTCCATCTCAGCTGTCGACGGAATGTTGACAGGGATACGGCTGTTTGTTACTGTCGCATTGCCATTAATGCCTGTGGTGACAGCGGTTGTAGTAGTAGAGGTGGTGGTGCTAGTCGTAGTCCCATTGTTATTGGACGCAGCTGCATGGGTTCCTAGAATCGAGGCGAGATCATAGGTCGGAGGCAATGTGTTGGGCCCACTATCCGTGTCAATTGAGCCTAATGAGATGTTGTCAGCAATATCCTCTTCGTCCTCAAATGAGCCAGAGTCGGACACGTGGCGCGGTGCAGCATTGGTATCGTGCTCATCAAGGCTTAGGTCAATGAGCTGACCTTCCAACACGGTCGTTGTGTTGTCCCCTGTCCTTGCTCCCTCAGTAACAGTACTAGTGTTAACCATGTTTATGGTTTTTTTTTTATTATTCTTTTTCTTTGTTATACGAATGGCAATGAACCCTGCTTCAGAGTCAGTGTTGGACTGTCATGGTTAGATTAGACAAAGATATAAAGTAAGGAAAAAAAAAAAGGTTAGACCCGAATTATGTTTCCGCGTCAACCAACAATCCCTCACTGTGTCTTTTCCCATGCCCCATCTGTCCTAATGTCATTGAGATACAGGCACTCAAGTGTATCAGGAGAGAGCAATCACCACCAAAAAGCGCATTGTTCGTTTTTTTTTTTTTTTTTTTTCTTTTCCAGCGCAGAAACATGAAATCCTGGGGTGTAACATGAAAACATGGTAGACACGGAAGAAACTGTTTTATCCGCGAAGCCTCAAACGTCCTGGACGTGTAGAAACTGTACTCACTACAAAAGCAAACACAGAAACAAGTTTGTACTTTTTCTCCACACTTCATGTTTATTCAAGGTTATAGCATAATCAGCAGTCATAGTCATCGTTGAGGAAGAGTCGTTCATTCATCTACAGTTTCATGAGCAGAGACACATGGCTTCATTCCTCAAGAAGCATTGCTAATGTAGTTGTTCTCTTTCCCATGAACATACTGCAGATATTGTCTGGATAGACAATTCATTTCTTTCTTTCTTTACTTTTCAATTCCTCAGCAAGTAAGTAAGAGTATGCTGTCATAGTAAGTTTGAGTAATGCAGAAAAACACAGAAACCAATGGGCAAAAAAAAAAAAACTTGAGGAGGCTTCTGTATCCGTTGAATGAACGAGGGAGAGAAGGAGAAGGAAGAGGAAAAGGATGGATACACTTGAAGTGTTTAGTACCTTTGACAAGAGTTTGCTGTTTGGACAGGTGGAGTATGAAGGATGAAAAGTAAAGAAGCGTGTCAAAAACAGAAGACAAAATGCGGAACAATAAAGGATGGTGTTATCAGTGATGTTGTTGAAATTGTTGATATTGGAGGTATGAATGCGAGAAGAGAAAGAAAAGAAAAAGAAAGGAAAAAAAAAAAAAAAGGAAAAAGGGCTTTTCTCTACTGTATATACTTCTGTTGGTTGGCTAAAACAAAATAACCTGCATATACAAAACATGCAAAGGATTGGCTGTAGGCTGTGATAAGTTTGAATGAATGAATTAGAGCGATCTATGAACAGCCAATGTTGATGTATAAACACGCATGGGATCAGTTATCTTCTGGAACATGTATTTCTTACCATCCGTTCAACTACAATGCTCCTTTCAAGAATTAAAAAAAAAAAAAAAAAAAAAAAAAAAAAAAAGCCCTCGCCTTGTGCTTTTGTTAAAGTCGATCGTGTAAAAATACGATAAACAGGTTTTTGTTCATGATGCGAGTATGTTTTAAGCAATGCTTGTGTTTTATTATACCCAATCCCTTTGTCTATTCCCTCTACTCTTCTACTCTTCTACTCTTCTACTCTTCTCCATTGCTCCACTGGTCAGGGTATGTCCCCGTCCAATTTCCGCGGAAGTGCTTCCAGAGATGGCAAAAGGAGGAGAGAGGGGAGAGAGAGATCAACAAGAATTCGGATCACAAACCGAAGCTATCACACGCTCTTCAAAGATAGCCTATAATTGATTGGACAAGAGCAAATGACCATCAGACCACCAGATGTCGCTTTGGTCTTTCTTTTTTAATGCTTTCGTTCATTGCCTGTTGCTTCGTCCTTTCATTACAACTATGATTTGCTTTGGGTTCGTAAAGCCCCATATATACTTTGTAGTACAAATGAACAGAAAGTTGCCTCTTCTATAATCGAATCAACTGAATGAATGAAATGAAATACATTAGGTTTTGACCCGTACAACAGTAACCCGTGGGAAGCTCAGGGAGAGGTCCTTGCCTTCTGATTTGATGATGGTAATGTCGGTATGTATTGACAAACATAATCATGCATCGCATCCAGTCACTCCTTGTCTTTCTCTCTCTGCATTGACCAGATTTTGACGCTTGACACGATGGGACACATGTGTACACATATTTATACAACCAATGCGTTCGCTCCAGTCATCATTGCTCAACACAGCCCTGTTCTTCTGAATTGTCTTTTTTTAAGATTTCGGACATGCTCCCGGTGTTTGTGTATCTATTCATTCTTTTTTTTAAAAAAAAAAAAACTATCCATCTTTGCTTACTATTCTCGATTGTGATCAGTAACAGAAGTTTTTTAACTCTAAAGAAAAATAGAAAGAAAAGATTCCAATAATACATTATATAATATATACTTCTTCAAAGGTCCAGAACATCTGTCCTCCTTCCATACAACAAAATAAGATCGCTTATGCTTAATCTGCTACTGAATCCTTTCACTTGGGAAAGAAGGCAATCAATCCACATGATCCACATGGCAATAGTATTCAAGCCACAGCCGCCATTTAAGACGAGCAAAAAATAAAAGTACCCCATTATCATTGGTCCTACTTTATCTTTAAGTATATCTGGCACCCGTTTTTATCAATGAGAGGAGTAGCGTCTTTTGGATATGGCGTGTCAGATAACCATAGAGTTAGCAGAGAAAGAAGTGTGCTCAGCTCGGCTTTTACTGCCTTATCAGCATTTATGTACAAACGTGTACATGTGTGTAGTGTGTACTGAAAAAGTGATGCACTGGATCAGCCAATCAACGAATCGAGGAAAATGAAGGACTAACAGCTTTTTTTTTTTCCTCCTGGGAATCTGGGGGTTTAACTTTTTTAGGGATGTTTCTTCTGTCTGTTGCTTCTGACTTGCTTCTGTTTGTTCTATACTTCTGTCTGTTATTGCTACAACCACAAGGGAAGGTTGATCAACTGAGCACTACTCACATGTATATACAAGTGGATGTATATCAGGGCTACAATGCAGTGCTCTTGTGCGATGTTTTAGCGTAATGCTGAAACATGATGAAGTATTGGGATTAATAGATTTGATCAGGAAGATACTCATAATCATAATAAAATGGTGCAAGGTGTAGCTGCAGTTGATGCAATTGTTCAATTACAAGAACTTTTTTTTTTTTTTTCCTCTTTCCTTTACTCATTCTCCACTTCTCTCCTTGTCTCATGGGTCAATGAACAATTCGCAATTCCATTTGCCTTGTGTTTTTTCTCTCTCATTGACTCTCACCTCCTCTTTTTCTTCTTTACGCTCCCTTTCACATTTTTATTCCATCTGTTTGAGTCCTGTATTTCTATTGTATTTCTATTCTATTGTTGTTTGACCTGTATCTCTATCCTCTTTCAGTACACGTTCATTCTTCTCTCCACACCCTCTTGAGGGCTCAGCAATCTCTCTTTGATCTGATCTCGAAAGTGTCCAACATCATTCATTGACATTAGCATATCCCATATAACACAATCAAAAACCAAAAACCAAGAAAAAAAAAAAAAAAAAAAAAAAAAAAAGTAGAAAAGCATGGCCCCTTCTTTTATACCAGAAGACAACATTCAATTGTCATCAGATGTATCAGTGAAGGCCTTTACCTCATCCTTAGCCTTCAACTCTGGAATTGGTATCGCCATCTTTGTTGCTTTCTGTATTGTCAGGCACTGGAGCAAGAAAATCTATCAACCTCGAACATATCTTGTTAACAAAGAGTAAGGAAAATAATTTCATTACATATCCCTCCAAGCCAAGAAAGAATAGTTTCAACTTATTCCTCCGTACGATCTGATCAGCTCTTTACAACTTTTGTGCTCAAAAAAAAAAAAAAAAAAAAAAAAAAAGAGAGAAAAGGGAGTTAAAGTTGTTCCTTTTGTGCTACTGCAGTTGAACGTCATGGATTACAAAAAAAAAAGAGCCCTTTACTATATCCTGTAGATGCTGATCCCCCATTTAAATATTCCGTACTCATGCTGTCTTATTCTTTTGCTTATTTAGTCTTCGGCCGCCTGAACTGCCGCCTGGTATCTTCACCTTTGTTACAGCCTCGTTCAAGGTCAAGGATACAGAACTGTTGGACAAAGTGGGTTTGGACGCCTATATGTTTCTGAGGTTTCTCCGCATGAGCGCGTAAGTAAAAGCTGCTGTTCTACTGTTCCAGTACAAGGTCAACTATGATGTAAAAAGAAAAAAAGGAAAAAGGAAAAAGGAAAAAAAAGAGCTTGTTACGCAAGAAGTAAAAAGATAATCCGAAAACAGGTCTAATACCCAGGATTGTCGATTGTCGCAGTCAGTAATGTTATGATGTCACTCGTGATGAATGTTGGAGATACAGATGTATATTGACAAGTCGAACAATCTCATGACTAGAGACAAAAAGGATAATTATGTCCATTGGACAGCTAAATCGGGACATCTTGCATCTAGAGTGGAAAAAAAAACAACAACAACAGCAAGTGAATGTTGGAACTAACTTTGAAACAATTGCTTAATCTCAACTAGGATGTTTTTTGCTGGATGCACCCTTCTATCTATTCCTATTCTCATCCCAATCAACATGAAAGGCGGTATCAACGGAAAAGGTCTTCAACTTTTTAATATCGGTAACGTCAACACGCAATGGCGTCTCTGGTTCCATCTGACCTTGACGTATATCTTTACTGGTAAGTTTATTTTATTTTATTTTTATTTTTAATAAATAATTCTTGATCTGAAATATTAGAAGGCCACATATCTTTTGAAAAAGGAAAAAACTTAAAAAAAAATAGTCAAAGGGCATCCCTGTTCAAAACTAGTCTAGTTGGCCTAACTCATTACCTTTGTTTTTTTTTTTTTTTTTTTTTTTTTTTTTTCTCATCCTGGGGTAGCTAGTGCAATTGGTTTGTTATGGCGAGAGATGCATGAGTACACTCGCCGTCGCCATGCCTTTCTTTTGAGTGAAAAGCATGGCAAGACACCCCAAGCGACCACTATTCTTGTCACTGCCATCCCCAAGGGACTCAATTCTGAGATAGCCCTTTACAACATTTTCAATCGATTCCCTGGTGGAGTGGCAAAAATCTGGATAAACAGGTAAGAAACAGTATTTTTTTTTTTTTTAATAATCGATGATTAGAATTTATTTTTTCATGGATCAATCCAAAACTATTATTGTTTATGTATAACATACTTTCTTAACGGCAAAAAGTAAAAAAAAAAAAAAAAAAAAAAAAAAAAAAAAATGCATAAAATAACAATCATTCTCACTGAAAAAAAAAAAAAAAAAAAAAAAAAAGGCATACCAAGAACTTGATGAACCTTTGCAAGGAACGGAATAATGTTGTTAAGGAACTGGAGATGGCAGAGTACAAATACATTCGGTCCGCTTACAAAAAACGATCCAAAAACGATCCACCAATCAAGGAGCCTCAGCGACCCATCGGAAAAACCTCCCGTATTCCCTGCAGGGGTGAAAGAGTGGACTTGGTGGAGTACAACATTGTGCGGTTGTGCCGACTTAACCAGCAAATCGAGGAGGCTCAGCGTACCGGATCACTAGAGTCGCTCAATTCGGCATTTATCCAATTTCGTAGCCAGTTTGCAGCGCACAGTGCTGTCCAAACAGTTGTCCACCCCAAACCGTTCATGATGGCACCTATATACGCAGAAATCTCTCCATTAAATGTTGTGTGGGACAATATGAGTCTGGATAGTTTGGCCAGGAAGGGACGCTACACCACGATCCTCGTCGCGTCCACTGCCATGATCTTGTTATGGACGATCCCCACCATCTTCATCTCTTCACTTGCAACCATCTCGGATATCGTTTCAAAGGTTTCGTTCCTGGCCTTCCTGGAAAAACTCCCTACAGGGATACTGGGTATTATCCAGGGTATCTTGCCTCCATTGCTGCTTGCAGGACTGATGGCGTTACTTCCCGTTCTGTTGACTATGATGGCGACTTATGAGGGTCATGTCCGCTACAGTGATATTTCCCTCTCTGTCATGTCCAAATACTTTTTCTTTCTTGTGACTAATGTCTTGCTTATCTCTACTCTTTCTGGTGGGATCATCAAGACATGGGAAAAGCTCACGGAAGACAGCTTCAGATTCGACACCATCATCAGACGGTTTTCAGAGAACCTTCCTAATGCTTCCACCTTCTTTATCACCTACGTCCTACTTCGCGCTTTAACAGGACCAGCGCTGGAACTTTTGCAGATCATACCCCTGTTGCTCAACTTATTCTTCACTCGTATATTGGCCAAGAGTCCTCGCCAGATCTGGAGTGTCCAAGGCCGCTTGGAATCGGTCAACTATGGCATTCTCTTCCCACCCCAAACGCTCATGTTCTGTATCGGCATCGTATACGCTACCATGGCACCTCTAATCCTGCCTTTTGTGACTTTATATTTCACATTGCATTACTTTGTTTTCCGTCATCAGTTCCTTTACGTCTACCTCCAACCTTTCGAAACTGGTGGTCTAGCCTTCCCTAAAGCGGTCAAGCAAGTGTTTACGGGGATTTTTATTTCACAAATTACGCTATTTGGTATCTTTTTGATGAAACAAGCCGATGCCAATTTCGGGCCGGCTGTTCCACAGTTGGTCCTACTGGGGATTTTATTTGTCTGCACAGCGTTGGCGCTTAGTAATATGAACGAGGCATTTAATCCGCTGGTGGAATTCTTACCTGTAGCGTTATTTTCGGATGACCTTCATGTGGATCAGGATGGAGTTGTAACGGATAGTACTGAGAGAGCAACCAAGGCATCTCGACATCTCCACGATGAGGAGGCTGTTAGACCCAATGATGACAATAATGGGGCAATCATGCGTCTGGATAATCTTTCGAGAGACAACCTTACTTCAGAACGATTTCCTCTCCCTGAAGACAATGCTCAGCCTCGAATCCAGACGAATAAACAGGAACAGGATGATAACAATGAGCTTGAAGACGGCTACTCTATGAGACCAGTTATACATGAAGATACAATGCTTGACTATTCAACACAATCTTTCAGACATCGTCATCCATACACGAATCATTTAACAACGCTTTCTACCGATCATGAGCGGCGACGTTCGCTGTACAAGTCAATGAGTGCACCTGACGATGGATTCAAGCACTCTTTGCATCCGTCCAGTCCTGAGACGTCCAAGCTTTCGTTGTCTCAATCAGCACATCAGTTATCACCACAGCTGAAATACATGCCTATGCCGATGCCAACGCAACAGGAGGATTCGAAGAGACCAAGTTTACGATCTCATTACTTCAATGACGGCAGCCCAAGGTCACTGGCCCGACCAATGTCGTTCCTAGATCGACCTCCATCCTTTATGATGCACCGTAGGAGGCAGGGATCTTTTGTCGATAGACCTGGATCCATTTGGGTCGATGGTTCATCACCACCATCACAATCACGATACCGCTTCCCACCTCAAGAGCAACAATACCAACAACAACAATGCCAAGAACAACAACAGCGCCAAGAACAACAACAGCAACAGCAACAACAACAGCAATCAGTGGATGGTGTGCCTATAGCTCGCGGTCCAGAAGATATTGAGTTGGAACGCCTACAAGATCAAGCCTACTGTCATCCTGCCATTTACAACGTACAAAAGCCAGTATGGTTACCCATGGATCAGAGAGGGATTGTACAGGGAGAAATTGACAGATTGACGAGTCTGGGGATCGTTGTTGCGACGGATGGCGCTATACTAAACGGAGCCACTGCTAAAGCACAAGTTGGAGGAATCATTTATGCACCAGGCGAAGAGATTCAGTATCGATTAGAGCGCGGTGAATAAATGAATAAAAGAAAGAAAGAAAAATCTTGGTTTTTTCAACTGAATTTGTAATTTTTTTTTTTTTTTTTTTTTTTTTTCACCATTTTCAAATAAAAACAAAGCGTGGCTGTGTGCTGAAAGAAGTAAGCAACAATGATGATAATTAATTTTTATTTATTAAGCAACAATATGTTGAATACTTTTCGGTTTTCTTTTGTACAATCAAATAGACACAGAGTACATGTACATGATATTAGGAGGGGGAGGGGTATACATTCACCCAGTGAGTGACTTTTTCCAAGATCGTTGGAATGAATAAATGTACATTGTACATAGTCCAACCGAACTGAAAAAAGTCAAGTATAAGATATACATGTGAAAAGTGTTACATGTATTGGTTGTTATACAAATGAAGAAGACAGAAAAAAAAAATAAAAAAAAAAAAAAAAAAATTACAAACACTAGAACTACAGATACGTGTGAAGTCAAAGACCAATCAGGCAATATGCCAGAAAGAAAGGGAGAAAGGAAAAAAGGAAAAAGAGAAAGAAAAAGAAGAGATAATAAGAAGAAAAAAAAAAAAAAGATTTCTCATAGACGTCGCGATTGAGATGTGAGAGGAGAGTTCAAGAGTCGCCGTTCTCTGAAATCATAACGATCCTTAAGTCGAGCTTGTCGATCTGCAGCTCGATGACTCGGACTTGGTGGAAGCTGTGCTTCTTCCTCCTCCTCTTGCCCCCCATCATGTTGGTCCGGCGTTGGATCGGATTCTGGGCAACCCCCACTGAGGGACTCACGGTGGATCCGAGCTCTTTTTGAAGATGGACCACTAAGCTGACGTTCTGTCAACTTACCCTTGCCTTTGTAAGGAACGGGCGCAGATGCAACGCTAAAGCTGTCTGATAGAGGAAAGGCATGACTGGCACTGGCACTGCTTCCTTCACCAAAATTTGTGGGTGAATTTGGCGATTCTGGGTCCTGATAGACCTCAAACTTCCACTCTCCTGGCCATTGCTGCCTGTCCTGTTCACTAAGCAGTTGAGTGCTTCCGTGCTTCCAATAAGAAATCCGTCCTGCTAATCGTTGTGCACGCCGGTTAAATGCCACCGAGTTGGGTTGAATCACCGTCTCAGTCACTTTTGCAACAAAGGCTGCTGAAGGTCCACTCCTGCGCTCTGCAGATTCCATAGAGTTAGGATGGTCAGCTGGGAGCTTTTTAGATTCAGTTGCAGTCGTAGAAGAGTTGGGCGCTGTATTCGTGCTCCTGCCAGGGAGTAAAGGCCCAAATAATGTTGATGATGAAGGTATGGAGCTAGAGGCGACGGTTTCTCGGTTTTTAGCATTAGAAGATGATGAGCCGGGTCCAGAAGATGATGAAGCACCGGATAGATCGTTGGGAATCATGACAGAGGCACCACCTTTTTGCTGCGATATAGACTCTACCCATTCAGACATTCCTTTACAACCTGCGACATCTCCAAGTCCCTTGGATCCTTTGACTTGAAGTAAAGATGCAAGGACCGCTGGGTCCGCAAACGTATTCCATCGCCATGGTGAGATGGACCCCAAGGCAAGTCGTTTGGAACGAGTAATTGTCCCTGAACTTGCTGTTAAAGGTCCAGTAGGTGTCGTGCACCCATCCGTTTTGGAATATGAGGAGCGTGTTTGGCGTCGAGAAGGCCCAACATAAAAGGGGTTTGTAGAATCATCGGACATCTTTGGTGTAATGTTTTCCTTCTCCAAGTCAACAGAGCCTTGGATAGACTCGGTTTCAACTGGTTCCTCCTCTGTGAAATCTAGACCAATATGGGATATAGTGCCGTCATCCTGCCAGAAGGTAATAGCGGCATCAGAGTTGGCACTGACACAGTCTTCGAATTCAGGTGCTACAGCAGATGTAGCTGCGCTAGTGCTCGTTGAAGAGCTAGCCGCTGTTATCGCTCCTGCAGTGGATGGACTAGCATTGGCTTGACCTTGCAGGCGACGTGGTGTTCGGATGGCTCGTGGTGACTGTGTCAAAAATAAATTGTTGGCCTCATCGGTCATAAACTGATTTTGCTGCGAACGTGTCTGGCTCCGAGGTGGACTGAGCAAGGTCGAGCGCTGTGAATTAGGTGGTGTTGCCAATTTATTCTTGAAGGATGATCGAGCCTTGACAGGCGTAGTCTGAATCTTATTCGAGCCACCATTTGATGATGGTAGTAGCTGTAATGGCGATGATTGTTGTTGAGTGGATGTCCGAGCAGCGTACCCGTGGGCAGACTCTGAGACAGCTGAGATGGCATCCTCATCTCTGAGATTACTGTTGCTCTTGACGGGGGTTGTTTTGCGCGGAGACAACAAAGTACGGGGAGACTGACGTATCTGCTCGAAGGGCAGACTAAGGCTCATGTGTTCAATTCCTTGATCTGATAGCTTAGCAGAAGGTGTTGATAAATCACGCGCGCCGACACCGCTATCTCTACGGCTACTACTACTGCTACCATTATTAGGGCCAATAATATGGTGTAAAGCCAAGGTATGCATGTCCAAGGATAACATTTCAGACGGTGTTGGGTTGGCGTTAGGTAGGCTTGCCAGTCTATGTGTGTCGGTAAAGTCGGCGTCGATATCGATGTCATCATCATGGCTACGCTTTAACGCTGTCCGTGTGGATAACGTTGGTGAAAGCAAACGGGAACGATGGAGATGTGGCGAGCGAGGTGTACGAGGTGTGAGTGGTGTTTCTGGTACTTCTTTGCTGGCTCTATAGGCCGTGATTGAGTTGGCGCGCTGACGTACCATGACAAGGGAAGGTGTTACAGATAGAAACGTAGAAATAGGATATCGAAATAGAGCAGTGTATAAGGAGCTGTGTGGTTGTTTTGTGTTGACTGGATTGAAAGATATTAGGTGTGCTGTGGTCCAAAAGGGTGCTGCAACAAATAAAAAGGTAAGAGGCTCCAACAAGTAAATGAGGCGATACAACTCGGACTTTGCCAAGTTTATATGTTGGGGTTCTAAATTCAGCAAATAAACAGTTCACAGTTAGCAGCACAATATATCAGTCGTATCTGTGGATGAGAGCTAAAGTTGTTGAGAGGGAGATGCATGCCCCCATGGGGTAAATGATGCTCTTTTGTGATGTCACACTTTTTTTTTCTTGTCACAGGACTTTGTGTCAAATGAACTCACCTCTAAAGTCAGATGTAGTTCACTGACTTGTCTTTTCTCCTTTTTTTGTATTTTTTTTTTTTATTTTTTAATTTTTTCAGGGACAAAATCGGTTATGTTTCTGCCTTCATGTGAATGAGGCGATCGTGGTGACAGAACGACAATGATGAAGGGATGTTTGATCAACAAGATTAAGATGAGCGGGATGATGGAGCCCTTACTTTTTTCGTCTCTGCCGCGTCAATTTTGGCCAAGGACATCGCACGTGATGTTTACATGCCTGTAATTCGACATTAAGAAATACTCCAGAGTTCCCTTCCTTAGTAGAATATATCTGCATAATGATTTGCTAGTGTGAATTAAGGTAGATGGGAAATAGACAGAGGGTCAAGCTTGTCGCTCTTTTTGGTTAGTCCTTTTCAATTATAAGAGTTTTGTTAAGTAAACCATTTATATTTGAAAAGGGGCTAATCCAAAAAGAGCGACAAGGGGAAATAGAGACATAATAGTCACATGATTTGTAAGGACGCGGAGCAGTTTGGTCATATCATAAAGCATACGAGTCCCTTTACTAAGACTATTCCACAGAAATGTAGCCCTCTCTTGACTCCATACCGGCCGAAACTCCTGAAAGATATTTTTACAAGGATTGGGCGTGCTGAGTCGTTTTGAAGTGAACCACGACCTGAGTGACACTTTTCGTGAAATAATGTAAAGCTTTGATGGCAAGGCTGCATGATATCGCAAAAAAAAAAAAAAAGAGGCGGAAAAGCCTAAAGAACGAGAAAAAAAAAGTAGAGAAGGGTCTGAAAAGACGACTCTAATCCTAGAGTTTTAACTGTATATAAACTCGTCCACAAATAATATCGGCTTACGAAAACATTCTACTCCCATAATTAATAAAAGACAATGCAACGATATTTATGCAAAGAGTAAAGCAGATATTGTAAATACAACATTAATGGGCATTCAGTATATAAACTAGATGGGCTTTAAGTGAGCGTTGCTAAACAATGATGAAAGTGCGAATACTTACCACCACATATCATAGTCCAAGCTTCCTAATTCAGTTCAGTCATGCTTCCCATGGTTACAACAATCGTGAATATCATGAGCAGGGCTTTACGAAAGAGAAAGTTACAAATAGGAAGACAGGTTGGTCGATAGACTTCTTTCTATAGATATTGTCATCCTTCTTTCGTTTTAAAAAAACAGCAGACTTCAACATTTGCGATTTAGCACCCATTTTATGTGCTTTCATTTCACACCAGCAATCGTTTTCTTTATATGATATGTCATAGCTATCCTTTATAGACTAATAGGTTTGCATGGTTTCCGATTGTTTTTATTGCTAGTTCAGTGTGTTACTGAGGATGGAGCATTCCTCAATTAGACCTTCTGCTTCTTGGACGAGTCATCTGCGGCCTGTAAATAATATACAAAGTACCAAAAAAAAAAAAAAAAAAAAAAAAAAAGTCAAGAATAAATAACATTAAAAACAAATATTATATCTACGCCAATCATGCCAATCAAGTTAGAAAGACTCCGATCTACTGTGTCCAACTTACTGGTGTAAGACCAAACTTCAATGCACGCTTGCGCTTCTTTTCCTCTTCGGCAGCATCCACGCCAGCGATCACTTTCTTGCCTGTTGCAGAGGCACTGGGAGAAGCCTGGATTCCAAAACGCTCCCGCCGTTTGTTCAACACATCCTCGGGAATCTACGCAATGACATTTTTTTAAGCAATGAATATATTAAAAAATGAGATTATGAACCATAAACGCGTTTTTCTTTCTTCTTATGACTCATTATATTAAAATGTACGAGTGCACAAGATATGACATATTGATTGTTGAAAAAATGAATAAAGTCCTTGAGCAGGCTTTCCTCACCTGAACAGAAACAGCTCCTGGTTTGTTAGGGAGCCCTTTTGAGCCAGGTGTCGCAGCTTTGGTGGAAGTACCAGCGGCTTTGGCCAATGAAGCGGTGGCTGCGGCTGTAACGGGTACACCAAAACGGGCAGCTCTCTCAATAGCTTTATCCTGCTCTGTCAATGGGATGCCGAAGCGAGCTGCCCTGTTCTTGCGTTTCTCCCATTCTGCTTTCAAAGCCTCTTTGTCACCAACATTGCCCTGAAATTCGACTGATTCAGTGGTCGATGGTTTTGAGGCTGAATTAGTGGATGATGGTGCTGGTGTAGTAGCAGCCTTTGTGTTGGCTGAAGTTGATTTATTTGATTCGCTGCTGGGTGAAGCAGCAGGTTTCGTTGAGGGCGCAGGCGCTACAGCTGCTGTGTTTGTTGAGGGCGCTGCTTTGGTTGAGGATACTGGATCTGCGGGAGGAGCCAGATCACTAAATGATACGGATCAGAGAGAGAGAAAAAAAAAAAAAAAAACGATTAATTTGTTGAGCAAGCAACCTATTCTGATATAAGTTCCAGATTGGCGTACAATACGCTGTATTGGAAGGATTCAGCAGGATTGCCTAAATATTTTTGTGGTTGCAAGATCTTTCAAGTTGATTGACTGCCATGTAAATCTAAACATACTCAACATCAAACTTGTTTTCATCCCATTCAAAGCTTTCTCCTGATCCTGTAGGTGGGCCTACTGCTGAAACAACGTCCTCGTCAGCCTTTTGATGCTCTAGAAGACGAGCCACGAGTTCTTCTTTCTTTCCGTTGACGGATAAACCAGCAAGCTGGAGTTGTTCCTTCAGCTCATTAACTTTGAGTTTGCGGGGATCCATTTAATAAAAAATTGGGTTCTTCCTTGATGTACTGTTGCACTATGATGTGCTTTCGAATATGAGCTGATGCAATGTGAAATGTGAGTCAAATATTGTAAATGAACGACTACGGAAAAAAGCAATAAGTGAAATATAAGAAAATTAATTGTGGATCAAGTCTGGATGATCAATCTACTTTGTCTGTAACAGGCATTACACGTCCAAATTTAGTGGCGCAGCTCTTTGATCTTTTTTGGTGTGCCTCTTTGATCCAACATGAAAACCATGTGCTTCTCTAGAAAATGGCATGTAGAGAAGAAATGGCCTGAAAGCATTCGGTCGGCTAAAGAAGACTGGTTCCGACATTCCTACCGGCTTTTTGCTGTACTCCACGTCCAACTTTTGTCCAAGAGACGCCTTGGTATCATATTGGATAAGTAGCAGGCAATTTTCGAATTTTTTTTTTTTTTTTTTTTTTGCTCATACTTTCAAGCAATTGAGCTAATTCAGAAATGTTCAATAGTTGAATATGCATGTTGCGATGGATTTGTCGGAATGGAGGCACTCATTCAGTGACTTTGGGATAAAAAAACATTGAACAAGACTGAAGATGCTATTGAGTGTACATGTTTCAATCTGGTGGCGCACCTGCCAAGGCAAGACTCGAGCTCAAGAGCAAGAACAATAAAAGCTCTGTCTTCTCATTATGAAAGATATAACCATGGTAGTCCCAGAAAGGTTTATTTTGATTCCCAAGATGAACGATATGGTGTTGATGAGTAGTTGTGATAATATAATGAGTAAATAATAAAAAGGCACCAGACTCTTCGCCTGTCTGCCGCGAAGCAGACAGCCCAAGGCGCACCACGTGGAGGTGGGCTAGTTGCGCGCCCCCTGGCCCAGGAACCTAGGGCAGTCTATCAACACGCACCATCGTCGGGTCCAACCCGCCATTCTCAGCCCGCAGCGTCCTGCAGGCCGACGATGGAACTCGTTGGACAAAGGGTAGCACTCTCTACCGTGCTAACACACCGCTTTAGAGACCGTTAGAGAGGGGAAAGAGAGGTCTTTCTATACGTTATCAGGACCTAGTGGCTTCATTTGTCATCAATCTTTGACATCGATTGTGGGATCTTTTTTTTCCGTACGAAAAGCGCTTCGCAATTTGGAGGTTTTTTCATCTTTTCTTTCAAGAAGATGCAGCCCCCTTTCCCTGTAATGCTATTGAATGAAAATGCATTAAATTTCTCTTCATACTGTGAGATATCGAATAAGCATCCATATGGCTATAATCCTGTCTGCTTTTGTTCCTCTCTTGACAATCAAGAAGATCGCCATTCTTTTTAATTTTATTTTATTTGCAGCTAGCTTGGTAAGGCTGAAAGACAATAAAGCGAAGTGCATTTTTGCATTTTCAGGATAGTAGGATTGGCGTTATAAATTTTATTAGATGTTCCACACCATTAAGGCACAGTCGACAGCAATCTGAATGAAAAAAGCAAACCACTGACCTACTTTTCGCTCAGCGCTGGTGGCAAAAAGGACAAAGGCAAAAAGAAGGCAAGGCTCTAAGCTCAGACTGACGTACATAAGCACCTCTTTCTTCTCCTTTTCTCGAGTTCCTCGCCGCATTTTTTACAGGATGGTATTAGTACGAACTAGCTGCTTCTGGTGGTCTGTTCATGATGTTGTTCATGATGTTCCTATGTTATATGGGATGATGCTAAAGCTCAATAGTGCAACCAGTCCTGATGGACTTGCTCTACACCATGGGGTGCCCCAGATCACTTCCACATGGCACGTCCTGAGCTGTCTGCTTAGCTGCAGGCGGGCGAAGGGTCTGGTAGCTCTTTATTGGTATGGTTTATATTCTGTTTTTCATAAAACAATATCATCTCTTCTATTTATGGTTGCTCAATACATTTGTAAGGTATGGTGTCATTATCTACCGTAACTCAATGGAACAAAAGGAATGAAAAGCATGCTCATTACAATTTTTTTTAGTAGATCATCCGCCACCTTATATAAACATTGAGTGAAGAGCACAGTATGCACCATATAGACTCATACATATCACTCTTAGTGTGCTTGTATGTCTATTAAGTTTTCTGTCTGGTTGTATAACACTAGGGACCCCCTACGCCGGAAAAAATACCTCGCATGGTTGGTGCCAGGTCTGAAAACAATAATAATGCACATACCATGCATGAAAGATAGGGTCTTTAATACTATGACTATTGTTATGTTCAACTCATGCGGACTCTCCGGAATCAACTTGCGATCACAACTGCCACTCATGCTCTGTTGCCAAGGTCTTGAAAAGGGATACAAACCCCTTCTTCCTTACTCTCATAATCGCTCACATCCTTTCAATACTTTCTTTCGCCGTAAATGTCCATTACATCTAAATCACGCACAGGCATTTCACCATTCACTTCAACATAGATATATGTATCACCTTGGGTATGATATGTTGGTGTAGTTCCCTCTGGTTTCCACAGGGCCAACAAACTCTATTAGCGGTGGTTACCAACCCAGATATATCAAGGGAACGCAAGAAGACGAGGAAGCAAACGATGTGACAAACCAAGTCTTGCCGAGCTGTACAAGAAAAGATCAAGTTAGTCAAGCTCCATGGCGCGGTAGAATGAATCAACTCAGATTGCCCTCCTTTCAAGTCGAGGCTACGGCGGCGAATATTATCACTGCTATTAGACCAGTCAATAAATAGACAATACAATGGGCTCCCAAGAGGATGCTAGGGTCACGCGAAAGTCTTCATGAGTTTTTTATTTGCACAAATAAAGAAGCCAGGATAGCTCCATGACAGTTTAGTTTTCGGTCATTTATTTCGACATTAAAATGAAATTTCAAGACAATGCCCATGGATTGCTGGATTTTAGCCCATTTATAATGAAGGGAAACTATTAATCAGCTGATGTGCCCGTATTTAGCCTTTGCCATGGTATGCTAATTTCTAGGACATGGTTGACCAATAGGAACGAGCATGTGGAGTATGTATTGATGGGCAATGCGCGTCTTTCTTTAGAAGCATAATGAAATTTTTTTGAGAACTTGGCCATAAAAGATAAACCTGTTATCGTACACCAGATTTATATCGCTTCCAGCACAGGGCCTCCCCTTGCCTCTGGCACTACTGCGCTTGGTTTGTACACTATCGTCCTTACAAATGGGTCTCATTACCGGACGAGACTATTGATCTAACAGCTGTAGACTTGTTCATAAACTTACCATCAGTTGAGGCCATATACTTGTCATCATATACAGTAGAAACACTTATCAATATCCCCTATATGGCTATCATATGTAGCCACTCGCTCATTATCGTCCTTAATCACAATGGCCTCTTTTTACATCTTGGGTTTATTATGCCCCAATTTCACATCCAAAACCTCATCGAATCCCGTCACCGCCATTCGCATCCCTGCATCAAAAAAGAAAAAGTGGAGGAGTAATTGGGCTCACCGTACTGTACCAACCGGGTCTTGCAAAGGCGGATTTAAGCCCTCAAGGAGGTCAGGACTTGGTCATTTGTCACGGAACTTTCCACCTTTGCGAGAAGCTCGGCCTCCCACATGGCACCTCGTTGGCACACGGACCATCCACTAGTGATATCACCTTGAGCTACAAAAACTTTGCAGGGGGGTTTGATTTAGCTCATCAGACCGTGGAGCACTTGACTGGGTAGGAAGGTTTCCTAGGGACTCACCAATGGAAAGGCTTATCCGTAGCTTTAAAAGGAAACCATTGTCTACGGCCCCCTATTGTACACTACAACCTGCACCGCAAAGCTGCGGAGGGAAAAAAAAAAAAAAAAAAAAAAAAAAAAAGATCTATGTTATGTCTATTGACTTCTCTAGGATGGTAATTTCAATAAGAAAGACGTAGATTTGTTGTGCTTCCCATAGGACTTGAGGTTTGCCATAAAGCCGACTTACTGTGGTTACAAGCCTTGGAAGTATTCTGTTCTGTTTGCACCCTAATATCATTTTTCTATCCGGACATAACAGAAAGTGACTAGCCACAAGAGTTTTTTTTTTTTTTTTTTTTTTTTTTTTTCGTGCCTGCTTTAATCAGTGGATCCCAAGTGCGATTGTGCAAATTATAAGAAGTAAGTCGTATTAATCGCACTTGGCCATCTATACCGACTATTTCCAGCCTTCCTTTGTCCAATATAGGCGGGTTTCAGTGAAGTGGCACCTCGCAGTGGATAATCTCCCTCGTAATGCTCTGCTTTAGCTGGAGGACAGACTTCTTGAAGCCATCGATACCAACTTTTCTTGATAATTGGAGTAGAGATGTATGCCTTCTCCGTCGGCCCCACAAGCTGATGGCCAGTATTTAGAGTTGCGGGTTTCTCGGGCCCAAAGTGGCAGGTAAAATGCAGCTTTATTCCTCTAGAGATCATCACGAATCAACCCCGTCTTTGGTAGTGAAACACCTCAATCCATTCCCTGGGCCCTCGACTGACCTAATTGAAGTCTCTGTCCTAAGGGAGAACAACTACCGTCTTTGCATTTTGCAATTATGCTTTACGTAGCTTAGAATTGCAGAAAGCTGTGTACGAATCTTTACCAAACTGATATTGATGCCCCGTCTTATTAAAAATAATGAGCTTTCACCAACACTGGCATGCGAAAAGTGCCTTGCAAGGAGAGGAGGAGCTGGCATCGAATGATTAAAAACCGGCACTGTCATGGCCGCTTGGCTGTTACAAGCAAGCTTTTTATTTAAACCGAGCTATTTCTTTTTTACCTACTCCAGAGCTATTTCAACCATCAAATCAGTCAAGCATCCCAAAAAACGATACAAAATTGGTCAATCAGTCCTGAGTGTGTCTAACGCCCTTATTTAGCGCTTAAGGTACTTTTATTTATTGAGTTATAACCGCGTTTTCCTTGAGTGCTTCTAAAATTGCCAAAGCTGTTTCATCCCCAACTGAGTTGGATCCCAAGTCCAAATTCGTTAAAGTTGCATTGGTCTTGAGCGCTTCTGACAATGCCAGAGCTCCTTCTTTTCCAATTGAGTTGTCCCACAAGTCCAAATTCGTTAAAGTTGCATTAGTCTTGAGCGCTTCTGACAATGCCAGAGCTCCTTCTTTTCCAATTGAATTGTCCCGCAAGTTCAAAGTTGTTAAAGTTGCATTGGTCTTGAGCGCTTCTGACAATGCCAGAGCTCCTTCTTTTCCAATTGAGTTGCGCCCCAAGTTCAAAGTTGTTAAAGTTACATTGGTCTTGAGCGCTTCTGACAATGCCAGAGCTCCTTCTTCTCCAATTGAGTTGTCCCACAAGTCCAAATTCGTTAAAGTTGCATTGGCCTTGAGCGCTTCTGACAATGCCAGAGCTCCTTCTTCTCCAATTGAGTTGCCCCACAAGTTCAAAGTCGTTAAAGTTGCATTGGTCTTGAGCGCTTCCGACAATGCCTGAGCTCCTTCTTTTTCAATTGAGTTGCTCCCCAAGTTCAAATTCGTTAAAGTTGCATTGGTTTTGAGTGCTTCTAACAATGCCAGAGCTGCCAGAGCTCCTTCTTTTCCAATTGAGTTCCACTCCAAGTTCAAAGCCGTCAATGCCGTGCTAGCCTTGAGTGAATTTACGAGTCCTTGTAATCCAATGGCTCCAGCCGATTTAGCGTTCACCTCATAGGTTAGCTTATGAAGGTGTGATGATCTTCTGGGCTGTAAACTGAGAAGCTTTATGAGATCCAGAGATAGAGTAATATGGATTGTTTTCATATTACCGAGCTCTATGATGCGAATAAGTCTTTCATATCGCGCGGATGTTAAAGGTACTTTTATGTCGGTGTTTCCTTGAGTCCGTATAAGCCCAAGTCGAAGATTCGATACATTCGACATCGCCAAAGCATTCTCAAATACTTCAAGATCGATCTCTGTCCAATCCCAACCGAATGTGATATCCAAGTCGTAAATACATCTTGCAGTGGTTAGGGCATCGAAAAACCCTCTAGCTCTGTCTCTGGATGCCAATGTGATAACCACTTTACCAAGATGCGCGTTATATTTACCACTATTCATCTCCACTGCATTTACAAATGCTTTTTGTTCTTTTTCCTCATATATTGAACGACAGTGGGCGAGACAAACCCATTTGGCACGGCCTGTTTCGGTCATGATCCTGTACAAATCCCCAAATTGCTTGTCTTCATCATTAGTTCGAAGGTATGTGCCAACGTTTTGAAAATCAGATCCTTCCAGTCCATCAGAGTCGTCGATTGTAGTAATATTGCTCAAGGTTGAGTCCTCCTTAGAGAGTGCTTCCATATAGTCGATTGAACAATCAATGTCGGCATCTATCAAATCTGGGGATGGTGCCAGAGATGCAGACGAGGACATTCCTAGCTTGAGCCACTGTAAAAGGATGAACATGTGCTTTCCATACTTGCAGAAGAATTCTGTGCCGCTTGGGATCTCATACCCACCATGTTTGATGATATGGAATGGGCTCTGACTATTCTTGCTTATCATTTCAGTGTGGTCTCCACATTCACATAGAAAATGAAGACGGAACTTGTTCTTCAAGACATTCATTTGGTCCCACTTGGTGTGATCGACAGGTATAATGATAAATAGTCGGGGAGTTGAATATCCGTGAAGCTCGATATTCTGGGTGAGAATACCATCAACATGCTGTTGAAGCAAGGCAAGTTTGTCGAGGCTTTGATGCTGCACTTTGTCATCCTTCTCCTTAGCTTCCAATTGCATCCTAGCCATATTATATTGCAGTTTAAGCATCTCAATGTCTTTCTCTTTAGCCTCCAATGTCAGGTTAAGCATTTTATCTTTCAGTTTAAGCAGCTCGCTGTCCTTTTCTTTGGTTTCCAGTAGTAGATTAATCATCTTATCGTCCTTCTCTTTGGCCTCCAAGAGTAAATCCGCAACTTTCTCAAGGTTAGAGTTGACCACCTCGATTTGTGCATTGCCATGGGTAATAAGGAATGAATTGAAAGATTGAATCAAGTCTGATAATGGTAAAAGAGTATCCTGAGAGGCCTGCTTTGCCGACTTTCTCAATGTAGGCAAGTGGATGACGGTGTTATGATTGCTGTTGCTATTGCGGCTGCAGTTGGTATTGATGCTGCTGATATTGCTGGTATTGCTGGTGTTGTTGGTGCTGATGTTGTCGCTGTTGCCTAACTGCGGCGCTTCTGTAATGACATCCAGGATCTTGTAAGGATAGAATGCAATGCATGGAGGCTCTACCCTAATAAAGTAAATCGCGTCAGATTGAATTTTTTTCGTTCGCTTTCCAAAGATAACTGATAGAGCGCACCATAATCAGTTACATACCTGTTCCCATTAGGGTCTATGAGGAATGGGATGGGAAGTTCCTCCAGCTCGAATCGCTGTGCATCTGGAAACATGTCTCGAATGTCTTGCAGACTCACATGGCAGGATGAGTCGGCATTGCTTGCGAAGGTAGAAGCAATCCTGACACAAACTTTTTTAATAATGCCAGCCCTTCGGAATTGTTGGTATTGATGCTCCGTCATGTCGGTAGAAATTCGATGGATGAGGACAGAATGAAAGGTTTCATTTCTCTTTTGTGCACCCTTTTTCTTAAAGCCCTACTGTTACTTTCTAACCACAACAATAAATGACGTGTTCCTTCTCTGGGCAAAATTGGTGAGCCACCTCCTTGTGTGCATTTTGTGGATATCACACCTTTTCCCATTCAGTTGTCGCTTTATCCCTTCGTCCGTAACAAGGGCAAATTTGCCATTATAAATGGGCTTAAAATTCAGCAATCCATTGGCATTGTCTTGAAATTTCATTTTAATGTCGAAATAAATGACCGAAAACTAAATTGTCATGGAGCTATCCTGGCTTCTTTATTTGTGCAAATAAAAAACTCATGAAAACTTTCGCGTGACCCTAGCATCCTCTTGGGAGCCCATTGTATTGTCTATTTATTGACTGGTCTAATAGCAGTGATAATATTCGCCGCCGTAGCCTCGACTTGAAAGGAGGGCAATCTGAGTTGATTCATTCTACCGCGCCATGGAGCTTGACTAACTTGATCTTTTCTTGTACAGCTCGGCAAGACTTGGTTTGTCACATCGTTTGCTTCCTCGTCTTCTTGCGTTCCCTTGATATATCTGGGTTGGTAACCACCGCTAATAGAGTTTGTTGGCCCTGTGGAAACCAGAGGGAACTACACCAACATATCATACCCAAGGTGATACATATATCTATGTTGAAGTGAATGGTGAAATGCCTGTGCGTGATTTAGATGTAATGGACATTTACGGCGAAAGAAAGTATTGAAAGGATGTGAGCGATTATGAGAGTAAGGAAGAAGGGGTTTGTATCCCTTTTCAAGACCTTGGCAACAGAGCATGAGTGGCAGTTGTGATCGCAAGTTGATTCCGGAGAGTCCGCATGAGTTGAACATAACAATAGTCATAGTATTAAAGACCCTATCTTTCATGCATGGTATGTGCATTATTATTGTTTTCAGACCTGGCACCAACCATGCGAGGTATTTTTTCCGGCGTAGGGGGTCCCTAGTGTTATACAACCAGACAGAAAACTTAATAGACATACAAGCACACTAAGAGTGACAAATAATTTTTTTTTTCTACGTGAGTAAACTGGAGGATACTGATCAAACAATCAAACAGCTGACGTGCTTCTTTTTTGTCTGCACATGCCTTCTTGCATCGCGAGTTTTTTTTATTGTTTCGAGAATATTTGGCGGTACATGCATGGAATGGGGCGTGGATTCCTTTTTTGTTCATCAATCACTATCAGTTGTGTGTACACGAACATGCACCAGGCTATTGAATAAATAGCTGAAGCAACTCTTTGGTTTCTGCACACGTAGAATGCATTTTGCATCGCGGCGTTTTTTTTCGTCTTCTAGGCTATTTCATTTTACTCCAAGCAATAAGCGCATGCAACTACATCACTCCTATCTCCGCCATTGATGCCGGGACCTGAGAGCCAACGAATATCTCTGCTATAATGCAATAGTACTTAAGCTGTTGGAGCAAAGAGCGACATCTGAACCCATTCTCTCATACAAAAGACTTTTTTTTTCTTTTGTTGTTAGTTTTGACAAGGGTGTAATCACCTGTTTCAAAACCAGCTCCTACACACCGAGTCAAATCTGTCAATGTATTGTATTATTCATTACCCCTGTTCAAAATTATAAATCTTCTTTTATTCATTAAATTCCTCACAAAGCACAAAGCAAGGGCCAGTGCAAACAAAAGAAACTGAAAAAAAAAAAAAAAAAAAAAAAAAAAAAATTGTGTAACAAAGGATCGACATCGACACTGTATGCTGTATCTGGAGATGATTTTCGAATGCTCACTTTGGTATCTCAATGCTATTGTTTCTGCTATTGACTGGGACAAAACCCCAATCCAAACAAAGGAACTGAATAAAGATTGATGTGGCCTGTGAAGCAAAGGATCGACATCACAACTATATGAGACAATGTTAAAATTCATCATCAATCCAGGATATAAAAAGGGATCATTGTCTTCCTCCTTTCCCGCTCGCTCACTCCAAAGTCCCATTCCTTTTACCACTGCCACTTGTTCCTGTATCTTCTCCTCAATATCCTTTATCTATTCACTTTGGATCTTTAAGCCATAAAAAAGCTCATCCACTTATACATTTGCCGCTCTTTTTTTTATTTTTCATCTCTTTCATCATTTTTTCCTTTTTTCTTTCTCTTTCGCTTAGATATTGACCATGGGGCTGAAGTCCTTCTTCAAACTGGTTGCGGATCGCGGGGTTTTACCTTCGGAAACTGACGTGGGCGGTTTCTTGGCGGCAAATCCTGACCATCCTGCCCATGTAGATCTCTTCGGTACGTTCTATTACGACATTCATCGTAGAGTCGTCCATGCAAATATGAAAAAAAAAATCCATCATTGATGTAGGAATGTCCCTGGCTATCGAGATAAAGGATCTTTTCAAAACGGACAATCTGGCTATACATATTGATGGGAGACCTTGTACTGAGATAGAAAAAGCAAGAGCAGAACGGCAAGCCATAAGACAAAAAAATATGGACGCTTTGGAGAACGATATGAGCACCTTCGAGAGAAATTCCCGGAGTGGGGTATGGACTTGTCCTCAAGTCATGAGGCGCATCCAGAAGGGTCTTTGAGAGTGTCCAGGGAAAGAATCAGCTGTCAACAGACCTTGGCTCTGTCTTCGATGGCTGTCTGTGTGCATATGAAGCGGACCCATGCATAGAGTGCCCTAATGAGAAGAATGATAGGATCGTAATATCCCAAAATTCTGATTTTTTTGCGTACGAACGAGTCTGCATCCTAGTGCGACTCCTTCCACATCGTAGACGGAAGTTTGGGGTTTACGATGTAGACAACATTATCCAAGCACTAAGCCTGTCATCACATGTTTGAGTGTGTACAGGGAACAAAAGGGGTTTTGATACAGGCTCTCTTTTGTGACATTGGAAGTGATCGCATGGTTCATGGATATCGAGACAAAGTATCCTTGCAGTCACAAGGCAAAGATATAACTCAGTTGAAACTCAAAGGAACGATTTCTACCAAAAATCTTGTTCTGAATCTACTTGCCTATGATACAACCCAGACGAAGAGACAGCAGCAGTCTGACGTAGATGAAGAAGACGCCAGCCAAGAACTGGAGCTTTCTCAGGGATTTCTCAACACGACGTGTTCAGAGGCGGCCGGTGAAGACCTAACAGATGAAGACTACGCAAACATAAACTGGAAGAGGAGCTCCAAACTGCTTGAAAACGTTGAGCTCACATTCAACGAACCAGGGCGATGCCCATCCGCAAACACCACAACTATTGTCGGATGTGATCCTGGTATTGTTAACGCCCTTACGTTTTCCTCACTGGACCCTCACAACCCTAACTTGCGGCAAACGGTGAAGGTGAGAAGCAGGTTCTTGTACCTTCCCGTCCTCTGGTTCAATCACCTGTTGAATAAAAGGAAGCGTGAAAAAGGAATGATTGAGGTTGAGAGCGCCATCCCTGTGTTTGGAAGGGATACAGACAGGATCAACGAATTTGGATGTGCTTCAAGAGTTCTACGAATCCAGATGGCATCTGAAAAAAAAATGGGACCTACGAAAGGCTCAACGAGCTACGTTCGACTACGTGGTACAGCGAGTGTTGAAGATGCTTGGGATAAAGGAGTACTTGTCGTCGGCCTAGGGTCCTTTGAAAGTAGTAAAGGAGTTCCCAGCAAGCACACTGCTATAACGAGACATCTTGTCACACAGGTATGGCTTTTTTTAAAAAAGTAAGCAAAGCTGGAAAGCCATAGAATCCTTGCTAATAAACGACTGCCATTTGAAACGCTTAGGTCAAAGCACGAGGACACTTCGCTGTAGGGGCGCACGAATTTTACACCAGCGCCCGACTCTTTGCGATAGCTTTTTAGAGACGGTGTACCCTCGCTCTAAATATTGCCGGGCATGTAAGGTATTCTTCGACCGTGACGCAGTAGGGGCGGAAAACATCGCAAGAATCGGTCTTGCTCAAATTGAGAGGCAAGAGAGGCCTGCAAAGTACAAGCCCACGGAAGAGTCGCCTGCTCCGGCTGCAAAGCGCGCACGACGCTAGACACAAGTATTTGGGTGCCGGCACACCCACAAAAAACTTGTAAGTTCTGTTTATTTTCGTCTCCTGTATCCTCTCTACCTAATTTTTTGCCCCTGAATTTCTGGACTAACTTTAAAAACCGTACAGATCAACAGATAATTGAGTCCAATCTTTGTTGAGACGCGTTTCTAGACTATGTGGCTGAGGCCGAGTTCAAATTCCGATGGCAACTTTAAAAAGGGACGTGTCGATGCTGACTGGTTCGCTTGATATTGGTGAATTGGGTTACTGTACCACTCTGTTTGCTTTCATCATCTCATTTCACCTCCATCTTCATCTGCTCTACTCTTCATCTCTTTCTTTCTTTCTTTCTTTCTTTCTTTCTTTCTTTCTTTCTTTCTCTTTTTTTTTTTTTTTTTTTTTTTTTCTTTCTTTCTTTGCCCATCTTTTCTTGCTGTTTCGTACAACCTCATCTCAGCCATGCCTCGTTCAACTTTTGTCAACCACGACTTTGTCCTCACTGTGCTTGCTATTTACGGTGCAACAGTCGCTTTCACTCGTTGGTTCCCTGAAGCTGACCTTGTTGCAGTCGAGGCCCATCCTTCGACCTATGTCAAGACTTTTGAGGCTGCGTCTCAGTCCCAATTGACACTTTATGCCGCCCATCTTGCTATCGATATCATCCGTGTCTTATCTCTTGCTGTCCTCGAGTCTGCCGCCTTTTCGTTTGCGTTCATCGATGATGTCTTTGAGCCCTTCTCGTATGCGTTCATCCTCTTCTCTATGGTCATAGTAACTAAGGATATCTTGATGCTTGGATGCCTCCACGCCTTCCCTGCATCCAACGACCTTGCCGCTGCCAAAGTTGCAGAGTTGATGCCTCTCTCTGCGACGGTGGAGTACGGTCTTTTGCTTTGCGGAGCCTTGTCCTTGGCCAAGGGACTTTACCAGTGGACTTATGCCATTGGACGTGACAAGCGTCAGGTCATTGACAAGGAGGAAATCAAGAAGACTCAGTAAAAAAAAAAAAAAAAAAAAAAGAAAACAGTTATCACGGGCAAAGGCGATCGGATGGAGTATATAACGACAACCAAAAGATACTAAAGAGAGGAGATCTACCAACTGACAGAAGGCAGATGGAATTGATCCCTGTTCCTGCATGTTTATTCTATTGACTTTTTTTTTTTTCCGTTCTTTCCTTGTTTTTTGATTTTTGATTTTTTTGTTTAGATTTTTCTGTTTTTGTCACCCCTAAAAGAGATCGAAGCCACCATCATCTATTACTCACCTTAGTTCCCAGTTGGGATTGCAATGCACCGCACTCTTTTTTTTTTTTTTTTTTTTTTTGTCTTACTTTTGTCTTACCTGTGTTGATCGACCCATGTAGTTTCTTAATCCTTTTTTAGCAAACTGCACTTTTACACACTGTACATCATTAAAGTCCATATCCACACGAAAATTACAAAAAAAAATTTAGAATGTGTATAAATAATGTATAATGTTTGTAATATATATAAATATTTATTGATGTTTTGTGAAACAACGCCCCATCCTCAAGAGACATGCATTTCAAACCACGAGGAACACAAGGAACACAAGCACTATACTTTTTTTTTTTTTTTTTTTTTTTTTTTTTTTTTCCCTTCCTTTAGTTGATTAATGCTTTATTTCCCAATATGAACCTCAGGAGGAAGAGGATTCTTTACTTTTTTTCTTTTGAGCCGTGTCTTTAGAGACTTGGATTTTGCGCTTATTTCCCAACTTCCACGTCTCAGTCTCTGTCAACGAGGACACTGGGGCTACAGAGATGACAGCGCGCGTAGTATTCCGACGCGTTTCTATACCAGTATAAAAAAGGTTAGCACTCTAACGTTGGACAAAGGATAGCCGCTAATATAAAACAAAAAAAAAAAAAAAAAAAAAAAAAAAACACTCCGGCGATACGATGACATGTGCTTACCTGCATGCATTGCAACTGCGCGGCAATGTGAACTCAGACAGTCTTTTGCTGTAGCTTGGTTTAGACCCAGTAATGTACCACTGGTATTTGAAAATCAATAAACATTGCAAAAAAAAAAAAAAAAAAAAAAAAAAAAAAGAGAGAGAGAGAGAGAAGAGGGCCTTCAGCGTTAATGAAAACGAATGATCAGACTTTTGACTGAGAGATGAATTCTCGTTATGCATAGAGGAAAACCCTGGCTCCTTACAAATTCACGATATCGTATGGTCCACGCAATTCCATAGCTCTCATTGCTTGCGAGCTTAATATGATATTTTTGCCTCTTGTTACTCGAATCAAACTTTGTGCATTGCTGATTAAATTCCTTCTCGCGCTTGCATCTAACCGTTAAAAAAAAAAAAAAAAAAAAAAAAAAAGTGTTTGTCAATGTTGGACTACAGATAGAGCAAAAAAAAAAAAAAAAAAAAAAAAGAAAGAAAGAAAAAGAAAATTGGAACATATTCACTTTTTGTTCCTTTAGTATTATTATTTACCTCTGATGGCAGCGCTATAACAGAGCTCGAAATAGATACCTCGTTCGATAGCCAATCCAACTGTAGAATGCTTAAGATAAAAGGGCAACCTTGCAGACATATCCAACGAGATAATATCGACTTCAAATGTCCCACACGCTGCCTGAAAAAGCTTTTCATTAGTGGGCTGCACTGCAATGATGTCGTATGATGATATAGTGGGGTTACCGGTATTCTAGTGGTCATTCAGTAATAAGACGTGTCCAAGATGAGAAAAGCTTTCATTTTCTTTATTTTTTCTTTTCTTTTTTTTTTTTTGAGCTAAAATATCTTTAAAGATACTCTTACCAGACCATAATTTTGTGAGACATCGTCAACTACCAATGTCAGCCTCGAATATTGCTTAAGATTGATTCCTGGAAGGTTGAGTTTTGTAATTGGGTTGATCTACAAAAGACCAGTTATTATCGTTTTCAGATAAGAAAGAGAGGGTAAGAACAAGTCAAACAACCCCATTCGACTTTCTTTATACGAGCCCATATACTAGAGTTTGCTGATTGCACAAAATGCGTTGATCATACGTACATGATTGTTGCCTATTTTGCCTGTGACTTCGTGATTATAAGCTACGGCTTGATATCCTACTGTCGGGAGAGAGCTGTTCGTGAGCCATTGTGAGATTATAATGTACTTCTGGTATTCCAGCTCCTCATGGATTCTGTCCTAGATAAACTAATCGACACCTACAATGATTCAATAGCTCCACTCTCTTCCTTGTTTCGAGCTGTTCCTGTGCAGCTTGGGCTGATCCGGGTGTGGCAGAGACCGGTAAATTGAGATCATAAAACATTGTAATTATTAAATTCCTCCTTTCTGATGTTATTGGTCCTTCTGTACAATACTTGATACTATTGAGTTATAGTGTGAGCCCTCTTTTGTCTTTTCTTTTTTTGTTGTTGTTGTTGTTGTTGCTCCTATGCAGGTTTGATAGTTTGTTTGAAGTAAGCACATGCAGCCATGTATTAACCCTCCATTGCAATCTGCTACGCATTTATTTATTTTCGCTTTGGGCTTTATGGGACTGTGAACTTGGACATGCCTTAAAATGGACACATGAGAAAGTTGCTCCGTCGTAAAGTGCTGCGTACATTTTTCGCGTGCTCTCAAAGAAAATCAGACGCGCTTATTTGCAAGCATTCACATCATTTTTTTTTGTGTTCCCATCATCTCAATTGTAGTAGGCATTCATCCGACTTAACACCTTTCATCCACTACTTTTCTAGACTTGCTTTTCGTCTGTATAAAAGGCTTACAGCTCTTCCTCTTTTTTTCTTCAGTTTTCTTTTCGGGTCGTCCCTTTTATCAACTCTTACTCTTTCCTCGACCCTTCTTACCCATACACCTCTATACTTCACATTCCTCAGACAAAAATATACACAAAACAAACAACAATCTGTAGTCGGCGGCTATCATCCAGTTTGCTTTATACTACTTTTCACTGCAAGGTCAATCTTCATCTCTCTTTCTTTCGAACCCTCTTTCGTTACTCCAGCCATGTCAGAAGAACAACCCTTTGATATTGAGGCAATCCCTGATCAGGCTCAGGAAGAGGACCTCTACAATGTCTATAACCCGATCGAGAAGACTGCTTCACACTTCCTCCATGCGCCTCAGGTCCTGTCTGATCTTAGGACCATGGCCTCATTCCCCTTTGTGGGGCCATGTGAGCTAGACCTCCGCCAGCGTTGGACACTCAAGCTGAATCTCTCAACCTTGGTAATGATATGCTCTAATTCTATTGGTCCCCACCTTCTGTTGCTGTTTTCTCACGATCCTTTCAACTTGACTGACTTGATTGATCCAATATCTATACTCACAAAAAAAAAACCATCAATTCTCACCCTCTCATTCTGGATTTTTGATAGATTGGTAAATACCAATACCAATCTTATCTCCTTGATCCATGTCTTGAGGAGATGGTTTCGATCCTTATTACACCAATTCGCAAGGTAGTGCAAGACATCACCATTGGGGACCTTAAGGGCCAGCCAATTAACGAACATGGCCTTGATGCCTTTTACATGCTATACTTTATCAGCAAGACAAGAGGATACAAGACTGTCGGTAAATAATTCTGTCCAGAATCCTTTAAAGAAAAAGCGGAGGGCAATGTAAAAAAAAAAAAACGCTAATTGTATTTATTTAATACTTCTGTCATATTGCTACAGTAAAATTCCTTCCTCATGAAGTGGCTGATATCGAGCCTGCATTCGAGTTTCTGAAAACGTTGGAAAATAGCCGGGTTCCATGGGAAACAGGCTATGTGCTCCTTATCTGGCTATCGCTTATGTGTATGATCCCCTTTGACCTAAAGACCATTGATAGCCAAGTCGAAAAAACAAGCGAAAGAGTAAGACCGACTAAATAGTCTTTTGAAATTTACTCTATTACGTTGAATAATGGTAACAATAATAACCACTGTAAATATATGCGTGTGTGTGTTTATAGATTCCCCTTGTGGACCAAATGATTGAAACTGCAAAATCGTTTTTGAATAAAGCTGGCAAAGACAGAGATGGCGCATCTCTTTTCTTGGCTCGTCTTTTGACAAGGTACGAACCATTTCTTTAATTAAATTAATCAACGTAAAAAAAAAAGATCCCTGGTGGTAATAATTTTAGCACCCTTTTTTCCATGCTCTCTCTTTCAAACTGGCTGCCCTTTATAAACGTTTCCCTCAAATTCTAGGAAGGACACATGCGGTGTATATCTTCCTGAATTTGTAGAATGGTCGAAAACCACTCTTGGATCAAACCCTGTCGTTTTTCAGGCCATTGGAATCATGGGAACACTCTGCTGGATCTTCAAACTGGGCCAACGTGAAGTTCTTTTGCCCATCGCAGAGGGCTTAGAGGCCCTGTTAACCTACATTGAGTCTCGAGACGCGTTCATGTCCAACTCCATGTTGAAAAAGCTAGTCGTGAAGCTATCCCAGAGAGTGGGACTCTGCCTATTAAAACCCCGTGTCGCTGCTTGGAGGTACCAACGCGGCAGCCGCTCCTTGGCGAGCAATTTGATGATAAACTCGAATTCAAGTGAAGGCATCAATGCAAACAAGATTTCAACCGCTATTGCGGAGGAAACGGAAGATGATGAGGACTTTGATGTCCCTGAAGCAATTGAGAATGTTGTCGAGCGTCTGATGAACGGTCTCCGTGACAGAGTAAGTGCTTTTTTTTTTTTTTTTTTTTTTTTTTTTAAAAAAAAAAAAAAAAAAAAGCTTAAGCATGCTGTACATTACTCCTAACTGTAATTGGGACACCTTATCTTTAACAAAAAAAACAAAAAAAAAAAAAAAAAAAAAAAAAGGACACGATCGTGCGCTGGTCAGCTGCCAAGGGTATGGGAAGGATCAGCAATAGATTACCCAAGGACATGGCAGATGATGTAGTTGGCAGTATCCTTGAACTCTTTTCAGAGGACGTCTTTCAACTTCCCAATGGTGAGCCAGATGTTTCCTCAGTCTCGGAGCACACATGGCATGGTGCTTGTCTCGCTGTCGCAGAGCTCTCACGTCGTGGACTCTTGTTACCTCATCGTCTGAAGGAGCTCATTCCTTGGATCATTCTGGCACTCAAGTTCGATGTCAAGCGTGGAGCTCACTCGGTTGGAGGCAATGTCCGTGATTCGGCCTGCTATGTCTGTTGGTCCTTCGCACGTGCTTACACGCCTGAGATCCTTGAGGAACACGTCAGGAAATTGTCCAATACCTTAATTGCAGTGTCTGTCTTTGATCGCGATATTAACATTCGACGAGCCAGTAGTGCGGCATTCCAGGAGAATGTTGGTCGTATGGTATGCTTTTTTTTTTTTTTTTTTTTCTTTTGAAAGAAAACAATCCTTTACATCCAAGCATTCATTCGTTTTTCTTTTATACGTATGTAGGGTATTTTCCCACATGGAATTGAGATTGTCACAATTGCTGATTATTTCTCTCTCGGCAATATCACTAATTCGTTTTTGAACATTGCGCCCACCATTGCTGAGTAAGCCCATTCTCCTTATAGTGGATTGTTCCTTTGAGAGGATTCCCACTGACCAAGCTAAACTAACTGCTATCGATTTTATTTTTTAAAAATAATAAATAGATTTGTCGAGTATCGACGCTACCTCTCTCAACATCTGCTGGAGTTTGTCATCCCACATTGGGACATTGCTGTCCGAGAAATAGCAGCAGATGCCATGGCCAAGATTGCTGTCCTTGATTTGGATTATGCATGCAGTGATATTATCCCCACTCTTGTAAGTCTAATATGCATTCATCATAAATTGGATATAAACTACAAAGGGGGGTTTTTTTTTTTTTATTTCATCCCTTTCAACTTTGTATTTTATAAACAATATTTTACTCATTTTTTTTTCCTTCATTTACAGACAAAAATGACTTCCAGTCTGGATCCTGCTATTCGACACGGTAGCTTGATCACTCTTGGTAAGACATGCAAGGCTGTCAAAGAGAAATGTGGGCAGGAATTTGAACAAAAAGTCTCCAAAGAGACTTTGGAGGTAATAATATGTCATTACACATACACTCTCCTTTGTTTCTATTATTTTCAGACTCTTGACAAGCATTGTAAAGCTCAGTCTGTTGAATGTTATTTATTTTCATTTTAGAGTATCTCCAAGGTGGTACCAACTGTCCCCGAGTTCGCACTCACAGGCTTTGGAAGCGAACACGTCCGTCAGGCATTATGTATTCACATCACCTGCCTTTCAGAGGCAGGTTGGCCTATCTCAGATAATGCTGTACTCGAGTCATGGAAGAATATCATCTACACAACTCTGGAACGAACTGAAGAACCTCTTCAGAGAATGGCTGCAGACACATTCAGGGCTGCGGTTGCTCAATATGGGATCACCAACTCTGAATTATTTGATCAGTACGTCCCCAAGGTCCTTCCAGGGCTTGCTAGCGATCGCTTTGCTCAAAGCGGCTTTGCGTTGGCCTTGGGCGAAATCGATTATGCACAAAAGGATTATTCCCCTTGGATCGCCAAGATCATTGATGTCTTGGCAAAGACTGCAGTCGCTACCAATGTGACCACTGCAGAGGCCCGCCGCAATTCTATCAATTCTGTGACAAATATCATCAAAGTCCTAGATAGAAAATACCGTCAAGGTAAAATAGGATCGATAACAGTCAAAAAAAAAAAAAAAAAAAAAAAGAATTACATGACCTAACCTTTCTTTTTTATTCTTCCTTTCATTTCCTCCTTTTTGCGCTTAGTGGTATCGGCGGAGCTCTCGAGGACCATCTTGAATTTGTATTTTGAAGTTTTCAATGATTACAGTATTGACCATCGTGGAGACGTTGGATCCTGGATCCGAGAGGCTAGTATGCAAGGGCTCAAGGTCATGTTCCCTTTGGTAGCTCGTCTGGACTATGAGGCAACTCATGCTCAAAATGCTCAGGACACTCAGCGGTATCTATCGGATGAGGACCACGCAGTGATTTTGGCAAAGTTGCTACAACAATGTGTTGAGAAAATTGATCGAATCCGTGCCAGTGCTGCAGATGCGATGGTGGCAATACTTTATGCAGAGACTGAGTGGCCCACAGTGACGGACACAACAACCACAACAACTTCTGAAGAGACAGCTACTGCTGCCGCTACTGTCACTACCACTGACACCACTAAGACAGACAAGATGGAAAAGGATCCTGTTTATCTTCTTCGAGCATCCCATCGTCCTCAATTGACAGAAGTGATTCGAAAGAATGATGATATGAACTGGTTACAGGCTTCCGAAGTCTATCCACGTGTTGTTCAGCTCCTGAACTTGCCAGAGTATCGGCTAGATCTTTTGACCGGGTTTGTCATCAGTGCTGGAGGTCTTACAGAATCCTTGGTAAGAATTTATTATTATTATTATTATTATTATTATTATTATTATTATTATTATTATTATTATTATTATTGGAAATGTAAAAATGTTTTTTTTTTTTTTTTTTTTTTTTTTTTTTTCATTCCAAAGTTTTATCCGCGATATGAAACAGACCTAATAGCTCATTTCTAAATGTACCCTACTATTAACGTCTAATTTAGGTTCGCCATTCGAGTGCATGTTTGATAGAGTTTATCTCCAACGTTCCAATTACCAAAAAGGATTTGGAAGCAGAAGGGGGAGATGATGACAATCCAAGGCTGACATTAGTAGAGTTTGGAGAGGAGATTATGAACATTGTTGCAAAGTATGAGGGACAGGATCGAGTGATCGTTCCCCTGTTGGAAGTCTTGGATATGCTGTTCGAATCAGGATGTATGTTGATGATGGAAGGCGAATATGATTTTGCACCCATGGTTCGTTTTGTCCGCCGACAGACGATCAAATGCAAAGACACCCGAAAGCTATCGGCCTGTATTCGAACCTATTGTGGATTATGTGCACTCGGCGGCAAGATCAAGAATGCTATCCTGTTGGAGCTTCTTCGTCTTTTGGTCCATCCGTTCCCAAAGATCAGAAGAGCTACAGCTGATTCGATGTATCTGATGTTGAATAGCTCTGTCGAGGATCCTACCCCCGAAAGTGAGAAAGTCGCTGAAATCTTGGTGAATTCGGATTGGTAAGCTTTTTTTTTTTTTTTTTTGTTTTTTCTTTGGATTCTTTCCGCGTTAGATTAACAATGGACATTTTATCCCATTCTTTAAAAATAGGAATCAATCTGTTGCACAGTTGACACCATTGAGAGATCAACTCTACCCACTTCTCAACTTGGAAAAGCCAAAGCCAACCCCTGCCGCAAAATAAATACATAAATAAATAACAAATATACAGAAGTAAAAAATAAAAATAAAAAAAAAAAGCTTACATCCTAGTTTTTTTTTTTTTTTTTTTTTTTTTTTTTGGTTTTGCTCTGTATTGGCTCCTTTCGTCAAAAAACCTTTACTTTCAAAACACAATGTTCTGATTTGACAAAAAAAGAGAAGTGCGTATTAATAAAACTAGAAAAAAAAAAGGGGGGGGGGGGTCCTCCTTTCCCTCTCTCTGTTGGTATATAATAAAAAGATTCCATAGCGGAATTGTCATGGTATTTTTTTCCTCTCTTTGTTTCAACCTGTCTGCAACAGATTTTTCATTGAACAGAGCCTTAAAAAAGAAGGAGGGCTTTCTTTTTTTTTTTTTTTTTTTTTTTAAGACTCATAATAATAGCATTGAGTCTTTTCCAGAATGGCCTCTCGGATCTCGCCCCAACGTTCCCATGGCTTGCGCGTAGTTTCCCAATTTGACCCTGCATACATAATAATCGTCTGGAACTGTCGCTCGCTCAACAGTCCCTCATGATCCAAAAACCGTAGGATCATCTCTTTGATCTCCCATGGCAGTCCCGCAAGAGTCCCTCGAGGGCTTGGACTATTGATCTCCAAAGGGTACTGAAGCAGCAATTGGGACGGTTCTACTGTCTCAGCCTTGTCTATTGTGCTCATTTTTTCTTCTTGGTTACCTTCTACTCCTGACCCATTGTTCAAAGGATCCTGCAACTCATGTTCTGTGTCCAGGGTTGCAGGGGGGGTGGGCAATCCTGTTTGGATAGGTATCATTGCTGAAGATGATTCTTGATGAAGGGTCTCACTATCTTCAGTGTCAGTCAGGGTGCAAGTACTCGTAGCAGCAGTAGGGATCATGTAATCACCAGCATCTTTGGCAAACATCAGGATCCTGGCCTTCACTAGTATTTCAAAACATAATCTGTGAAGCCGGCTCGCTCGCTTGAAATTGAGACGAACATAGGTCTTGAGTGTTTTCAACGCCACTTTCATTTGAGCTCGTTCTTCCTCAATATCCCGTGCATTTCTGCCATTGCCTACTTCTGCTTGCCCTGCCCCTCCCCCTCCTAGTCCCTGCGCAAAAAAGCCTTGAGGCTGAGGATGCAAATAGCTCTGCAAAACTGGCATAGGAATGACTGGCGAAAACAATGGCTGATGTGCAGGAAAGATTGAGGAAGCATGTGTCGATCCCAATACTTCACCGACCTGTGCCTCTGTCGGGACCATGAATTCCAAGGGGTTGATATTAGCCAATGTCTCGGCTGTATTTTCGATGATATTGGATGACCCCTGAATCTGGTCTGGGAAATAGCCCTGAGCCTGAGGCTGAAGGTGCTGTTGCTGCTGATATTGACGTGAAGGAGGTGGTGACAGGTACTGCTGATGGTGGGTATCAGCTTCACTTGATTGAAAGAGCTCAGGATACAGTCCTCCACCTCCGCTGTGACTTGAAAGACCTGCATTCGGGTTGCCGTCCACATCTAGTCTCAAGACCAGTAATGTGGTATTCGTCCGCATGGCAGAAATCAAGGCTTCTAGTCCTGCACGGCTCAGTGCAACGTCGTTCTCGCTCAAATCAAGCTCTTCCAGGTGGTTGTTGAGACACAGACCCTGGCTAAGGGCCAAGATCCCCATATCACCAATGCAGTTACAGCCAAGATTCAAAACGCGCAAAGATACGTTGACACTCAGCTTGATGGCGAGTTTCAGAATACCTCCATCTGTCAGCTGACAGTCATAAAGATTGAGTGAAACAACAGGGCATTGATGTGACTTGAGAGCCTCTGCCAAGTACGGAACACCTACATCAGTGACTTTGGCGCCTCGAAGGTCTAGATGAGTGATCCTAGATTGAGGCAGGACCAAAATCTTACAAATATCAACACCTCCCGCAAACGACAAAGGATTGGCTTCCATGTTGATGTCTTTGAGAGGCAGATCACTTGACTCGAAAGCGGCCAAAATCGTGGAGGCTCCCCAATCCGAGATCTTGTTGAAGGATAAGTTGATATGAGTGATCTTTGTACTATGAATGATTTTCGCAATGGAAATACAGCCGACATCGTTGATATCGTTATTGCATAGATCGAGCCGCCGAATATTGCAAGGTTTGTCCTTCTCGAGCCTAACCATGATCTATATGGGTTTAAGAGACCGGAATCATAACCAAAAAAAAAAAAAAAAAAAAAAAAAGAGAGAGGGCAATTAATACATAAGAAAAACAACTGAGGCTAAAGAAACAGGATGACATTCAAAATCCTGCGCCGACACGATGAGTTATACAAATGCATATGCGTATATGTGTGTGTATGTCCATGTGTCTGTACGGGTATATCTAGCCATAGCCTCTCCATCGCACAAATTTTCTTACCTGCTGTAAAGAGTGGACAGCCTTGGGCCCGAGATGATTCTCGCTTAGATCCAACTCCACTAAAGACTGATTTTTATACAGTCCCGAAAGTTGAACAATCCCCTCAAAACCAAGCCGATTTCGGCCCAGATTTAGATACTGGATTCGACAGGCTCTATCTGCCATCAAGCCACCTACAGCCTGTGCACCCCATGTGCCCAGGTTAGTATCCCACAAATTCAGGTACACAATCCTGGAATAATAACGACTAAAGAAGATGTCATGAATACTAATGGGCGAAACCATGTTTCCAGCCAGATTCAGCGAAATATCCTCTCCATTTGGATGAGTAGATCGTCCCAGTAATGGATCATCCGCCTCAAAATTCCCCAATAGATTGCCCGTGCTCGTAGGTGGCGATAGGAACTGCTCTTCCTGTGTCTGTGCTTGATCTACCATGTTCTCATAATCCAGCTGTGATCCCATGTCGTTATGGTTGTTGTTATTCTTGTTAAAAGTCAACTCATCCTCATTGCTGATATTGTTTTTGGTATATTTGTTCATTTGGTTTCTAAAAAGTATAGTGCCTTTGCTGTCCATTTCAAGCCTCATTGCCTCCAATGCACTCGCATCGTTATCTCCATCAAACATGCTATCTCCCTCCTCTCGATTGTGCGTATGAGCACTCATTATGGTCGGCGTTGAGGAATGGACACTATAAATAGGACAATCCCCGTTGTGATCATGATGGGAAGTGCCTCGACAGCGTTTGGGGTTGTTGCTGTCGCAGAGAGGATCGTCCATGGTAATAGCTACATCCACTAGGTCTCCATATAGACTACCGTTGAGGATAATGAGAGCATCTGAGATACTAATGGGTGAGACATGATCGTCATACAGAATATATTTGGTCTCACTCGGAGGGAGGCACTCTTCGTCGTCGTCATCCATTTCGTCCTGCAAGGCATGTAGAGCCTCTTCATGTCCGTGTAGATCTAGGCCATCTTGCTCCAGTGTCAGCGAAATAGGTTGAGGAGCGGTCGCTGCTGCTGCCAGCGCAGTCGATTCAAGTGACAACATTTGTTCTTGAAAATACTGTGAAAACTGTGTAGAGTTCTCAATCGGGTTCGCCTCCATATTAGATGATGGGGTTGAATAGTCATGTAGTGGGTTTAATTCATCAGGGGGTTGTAGTGTTGCTGCAAGGACTGCCTCGATTTGTACTTCAGCTTCAGTGTCGACCTCCCCAAGGTCCTCGAGGTATAGCTGGAGCTGTAATTGTGTATGAAGTGCAAGGTCTTCATTGTATTGCCCAACCGAATTCTCGTCACATGATGGTATGATAGTAGCATCCTCCATCATATATTGCTGATGTTGCTGTTGTTGTGGTTGTGGTTGTGGTTGTGGTTGTGGTTGTGGTTGTGGTTGTGGTTGTGGCCCTAAGTTATAGTCTGGTTGTGATGATGAGGATGTAGCGGATGGCCAAAGGGGTAGGGTAAGCGTGGGCTTTGTTCCTGAGGTATTGCTGTTGAGAGTCGAGGATAGATTAGAATCATTACTATTGGATATGCTGGCTGTGTCTGTTACTGGTTCTGCTACCAAGGGTGAGGAGATATGCATCGTGATGATTGTAAGATAGTACGGGAAGAAGACCGAAAAGAAAAGAAAATGTGTGAGAAAAAATTACTAACCACTCAGGGATTGACAAAGACGCCGAGAAGAGCACTAAGGCGTCTTTATCTCTAACCAAATATGTCTTTGAAAAAGGGTTTAATATTTTATATATTTACCTCGCAAAGGGTCCTTTTCAGGCCCTAGTTCTGAAAGTGGGGAAGCGGCAATGTCAAGTGGCTCCATTGTGACATTCCCATCAACAGAATAACTTTTTAGTGAGATTCAAATGAGAAAAAGGAAGGTGAATGCTTTTTTTCTTTTTTTTTTTTCTATATATTTTTTACTTTTATTTATTGGTAGGATAAGCAAATGTTTATGAAGCTGAAGAGTAGAGGAGGAAAGAGGAAAAAATGGAGTGTGTTTGGTTTTGGTGAACGGTGCAGAAATGCTCCAGTAAATATGTGAGAAGAGAGGAATACATGTACTATACCGAAGAGAAACGTTGCAATGGAATATAGGAAAAAAAAAAAAGAAAAGAAAAGAAAAAAAAAAAGGGTTGCATCGACAATACAACGAATGCAGTTCTTGAGCCTTGAGCCCGTGTTTGTTTGTTTGTTTGTCTGACAGGTTGAGGTTGGCGTGTCTGGATATGAAAAGAGAAGATGGAAGATGGCACAGGGACAGAAGGGACAGAAGGGACAGAAGGGACAGAAATGAAATCGAGACACAAGCGGGACAAGACTGGGAAAGAGACCAAATAGAGGAAGTGAATGAGCCATTTTTGGACCCGTCTCGAATTGTCTTTTTCTCATCCTGCAATCTCGGTATAATTTTATGCGTGGGTCCCCAAATCAATCACATCATGTCCATGAGACCAATGACCCAATGACCCAAATGAGCCGAATGACAAATGGACTTTATTTTTATTTGTCTAGGCGCAGACAGATACTACATAGGGGGATGAGCATTGGAGAGATAGCGAGATAGCGATATAGGGTAAGGAAGTCAGAAAAGCAGGGGGTGAGGTGGTTAGCTTAGTCTAACAAAAAGGAAAAACACCAAGAAGAACAGAACAGAGCATGGAGGTCAAAGGAGTAAAAAAGAGTAAGGAGAAGTAGATAAGGAAGTAAAAGGTGTCAAGAGAAGTATATAAACGCGTCGATCAAGACGTTTGACATGCAAAAATTGAACATCACTTTTATACATTTCACAAATAAAGAGATTGCGAGGTGTATCAGGAGGACTAAAAAACGACTTTTGGACTTGGCCATTACAAACATCCAGTCGATCGGGTAAATAAATGCAGAGAATCAATCCCTCAGGGTTGAGCATACATACACCTGTACACGCGAAGGTGTGAGCACTGTCCCTATCTAAAAAAAACACGCACACACAGGGTGCAGGTCTTGCATTGGGGGCATCGACACACGTGGCGAAAATGGTCTAGTCCTAACAGGTTTATATTTATACATATTACAAATGAAGCGCACATTGGTGGCACCAGAATGCCGGTATTGTGGATTAGTGTGAGGCTTGTGTTTGTGGCTTGGAACAAAAACCGTTGCTAGTGAAAACCGTTACTAATTGCACATGGGTAAACCTGCCAGGGGAAAAACTAAAAAAAAAAAAAAAAAAAAAAAATTGGGCGTAGAGTGTTGTATTATGCATGATGACAGGGATAAAAACACTTGGCAACTTTTTTAGAAGGGAATGCGTAGTAGGAGCTAAAAAAAAAGGTGAACGAGGATCGATGAGAGGACGAGAGAATGATAGATACACCATAGCATTCGTGATTGACGTGAAGGTCAAATAACCTTGCAGAGATATTAAGAAATGAATGGGCTATGATCAAGGGAATAAAAAAAATGTGTAGTACTATGTAAAGAGGGGGAAAAGAATATGAAAGTGAGCTGAAAGGAATGTAAGAAGTTGAAAAGATAAAAAAAAGAGAGAGAGAAAGAAAAAAAAAGGTTACCAAATGGGGAATCCATTTTGCTGTGTTAAAAAAAAAAAAAAAAAAAAAAAGAACCATAGGTATGGGATATAGGAACATGGGGCATGGGGACATGGGGCATTGATGAGGGGGGAAACAATTATACACTGTGCATTTGTGCAAATGCAGGACTTGTGTGTGATCCAAATTGCGTAAAAAATGTTATCAGATTTTGTCTTTCTCTTCTTTTACCTTATCAGATGGGCATACATTCATTTATACGGGAAAGAGATTGTGAGAGATGGGCAGTAAAAAAGATAAAGATACTATACCCAGTTGGTACATGTTTACTATGAAAACAACAACAACAATAACAACCGCCAATTTCTTTTTAATACCAAGCTGGTCTAGCATATTGCCATGATCATGATCATGATCATGATAACAGGAAAAACTTCGTTTTGTGCTCAATTGACCTTCCATAACAAAGAGCACTTTTTTTTTTACTGTGGGAAATAAAAAGGATTGCCCAATGATGACACCTTTTTTCTAACCCATAAAATGAAAGCATCGTGGGATTATTTTTTTCCCTTTCACTTCTCTCCACCATTTCATTCCTTTCTCTGTATTCTCTCTGTTCTCTCCTTCAAACCTCGGCTTCCTTTCTTCTCATTGCCATTCCTTTTTATTCCATTCGTCTTTGCAAGCACATCTGTTCTCTTGGTAAAGAACCCCAACAACATAAAGTCACTGACCATCTCTTGGTTGCACAAACAGCTGTTTGACTGCACACAAGACCGAGAATAGGGAGGGCAGAAGAATGTTGTTCTTCTTCTCAAAAGGATATACAAGCAAAACAGCCATACTAACCTTTTTTTTTTTTTCCTTCATTTCAGGAATTGAGAAAGAATGATCATCACCGCTGCCATTGCCTTGAATATTGTCAAGGGCCTCGTCTTAAGACAATCGCCTGTCGTTGTAATACCTACGAACCTGGCCACACCAACTTCCGATCAACAGCAACAGCAACAGCAATCACAGCAGCCATCATCAGCAATATTATCAACACCGCCAGCACCAGCGCCACCATCACCACCACCACCACCACCACAAGAGTATGACCCCAACACACCATACATTACTCTCTCAGATTGTCATGCATGTCCAACTCCCTGCCCAGACCAGGATCACCTTCATTATCCTCCTTATCTCAAGATCGATCAAGAACTCCCCCTACTCAACTCTACGAAACCCTACAGCCGACATGTCCTCATCTCTACTGGCAAAGATGATTGGGAAGCCAGTATTGACGACGATAAGGATTCCCTTGCCCCTTATATGCAACAGGCTATCAATGAGGGACAACAACGTTTGAAAGAGGCCAATGGAGATCAAGACCTTCCTCGAATCGTCCTCACAAACTCCTCAAGAGTGTGTGAAGATTGGGAGGGACCGGGCTGGCAAGTCATTGTCTTGCCGGATCAGATCGTCGTCAACAATGTCACCCAAGATCAATGTCATGACTTTTTTGAGGCCTTCTTGAAGCCTCCAGTCGGATCTGTGGCTCTCAGTCGCCCACAACAGCAGCAACATCTGCATCAGAATGGCAGTGGCAATGGCAATGGCAATGGCAATAGCTCAAATGTTGTAGTCGATAAGGACTATGGTATAAATCGAGTCAGCAGTCTCAATGGGGTCAAAGGCGCCAATGGTGCTTATGCTATGAATGGTAACGATTATCAGAATGGAGGGGACAAGTCATCTTCTACCACTAAGACCGAACAGCGCAAAGAAGGATCACGTATAATCACAACCACTACGACCATCACCAAAACTTCATCCTCGACTGAGAACGGTCATGGTCATCAGAACATCAATGGTAACGGTAATGGTTATACGAATGGCAATAGCTATAGTAATGGTAATGCTCATCACTACCGTCACCAGAATGGCAATGGTCATCATCACTTCCATCACCACGCAGAAGAGACTGAAGAAGATAGGCGGGAAGTCACTGCGGGTAAGACGACATTCATCGCTCACAAATGGAAACCTAAAGCCGCATTGATGATTTGTTCACACCGTAAACGAGACAAGCGCTGTGGCGTTACTGCCCAGATCCTCAAGAAGGAGTTCACCCGTATCTTGAGATCTAGGGATATCTATGGCGATTGCGAAGATGATGTGGAGATCTGGCTCATCAGTCATATTGGAGGACACAAGTTCGCAGGCAATGTGATTGTGCATCGACGTGAAGGGGGGGGCATGGCTGTCTGGTACGGCCGTGTGGAGCCATGCCATGCTGAAGCCATTGTTGAAAGGACAATCATCAATGGCGAAGTTATCAAGGAGCTCCATCGTGGAAGCATGATTGGAAGCTTCAATTCATCTTGTAAAAAAATGGCTTGGTGAAGTAAAAGCAAAAAAAAAAAAAAAAAAAAAAAGCGCAGGGCGCACTCACGAAATTTTATCTTTTTTCGTCTTTCAACCTTCCTCCCATCATTATTTCTCATCCATGTAAAAGGGATCTCATAACCAAATAGTAGCATCAGTAATAATATCAATAATATAATCAAAAACAAATATTCATTTTATTGAATTTTAATATGCTTTTCTTTTTTTTTTTTTTTTTATGCTTCCAATGCTTTGACGGCCATCTCCAAGGCACCTTCTTTCGTCCTATTACCTCCAATGAAACCTCCCATGTGAACAAAGACAGAGTTTGGAATACCACTACGCTCACTCAATTCCTCATCCCTAAAACCTCTCCATTCTTGAGGCAATGCCTTACGGCATTCAAAGCTTTCGGGTGCAGTTGGCACACACTGAACGCGCCATTGACCATTATCGTCCGGATAAAGCACATACAGGGCCTTTTCCTCAATACAAAGTTCTTGTTCCAATAAGAACAAATGTTCTTTCCATGGACAAGGTTGTTCAAACACCAAGATCTTGCCCGAGGGATGAATATCCATCCGAGTGTCCAAAGCCTTCACTACCAGATCCCGAGCCGGTAACCAGGACAGACCCAAATAGCGAACTGCATCCGTAAAGTCTTGACCTGTCATCGCCACTGCCTTCATAAATTGTCCATCCTGATCCACATCCTTCTGATTCCACCAAGGATTCAGTCCTGCAACCCGTTGAGGTAAAGCTGTACCGACTCGATATTTGGGCTTGATCTCCTCTGGGTATTGCGAAATCCCATTATCACCTGCATCCAATGCTTCAATAAAGTTCTCATAGACTTTATTATATAACAGCTCTACTCTCGAGTCTGGCTCTTCAAGATTCAACAACGAGGCGATGATCTCTTTTCCAAAATGCCTTGATGCAACAACAGTAACGATGATGAAGTTGATAACAAAGGCAAACATGTGTTAGTCAATTGCAACGTTCCAGTCTGTTTGCTATTGGTACTGGTATTATTATTCATATTACTACTATTATTCATTATATATAACTCACTTGTATACGAGACCAGCACTGCTGAGCTTGGTATTAAATTTGCCGCCAAAGACCTCAGTGAATCCACGTTGATGATGATCGTATCGGTGTGTGCTAGGGTCATACACTCCACCTACATCCACAACAATATCGCAGGTGGCAAGCTTCGCTGGATCACGCGTGCGGATGAGTTCTAAAAAAAATAAAATAAAGTAAAATAAAATACAAAGAGAAAGAAAGCGGTGAAAATAAAAAGGAGGACATTAATTCCATATCTCTTGAAAGTTCATACGGGTGTTTTGAAGGAGAATGCTGAAAAAAAAAAAAAAAAAAAAAAAAAAGTCTAGTACCAGCTCCTCTAAATTGCTTAGTCTTCTGAAGCATATGAACAGCAAGCGCTTCATCGCAGTGAAAGTGTCCATTGTGAGTTCCAATAATCTGACGAAAAGATATTTAGGTGTGGATTCATGAATGGAGAAAATGATAATTAATAAATGGAACCTTTGGACCTAGACTCAGCAACACTTGAATACCTTGGTCTTTTTAGTCTTCACTGTTTTAAATCAATACAACGACACACTACCTTAGCCATTATGCCGGGGCGTTTGTACCTGAAGATGAAATGAGTTTTTAGAATGGATGAACGAAAAGAATGCTGAAAAAACGCAAGCATAGGAAAGTTTTTCTGTTGTCTAAGCACCGAACCACCAACATTAAAAAAAAAAAAAATCCGAGTTGTCCAAATTAAAAGCAGTCCTTTTTATTATTTTTTTTTTTTTTCAACTTGAATTTTTTAAGGCATGATGCTCGTTAATACGCAGCTCTGTCGCTAGTGCCTCGGGTCCCATAGTCTCCTCCAGTGGTTCAGTGAACGGACTCATCTTGCTTGTATCATCCATACGCACTGGGTGATACTTTACTTTCAATCCCGCACTTCCATATCCCCCTCCACTCTCTGTATTTGCCACCTTCACGTTGGGTGTGCCAGCTGCAGTTACCATACCTCCTTGGGCGTACAATGGAGATGTTTCTCTTCCTTGTCCCTGCCGGGCCTGATTTGGCTGTTCACTGGTATTTAAACTGCCTCTATTCATCCTTGGACTTGTTCCAGGAGAAACCATAGCTGATTGCCCATGCTCAACCTCCCCATTCTGTATCTGCCCTTGATGTCCTTGGTCACGCGTTGAATATTGACTTGACTCAGGCGTAGGTGAAGACATCACGAGGTCTGACATTCCTTCAGATTGCGACTGTGCTCCATGTCGATCACTCATGTATTGTTGCTGACTGATCGCCCGATTATCATCCCGTGGCGACATGGAGACTGTTCTCGGCTGAGATGACGTGTGGAGCCCAGACTGCGATACTTGCTGATGTTGTTGCTGGTGATGCTGTTGTGGTGATATTGGTAGTTGGTTATAGCGATAATGTTGAGAAGAATGGCTTGGGTGCTCTTGATGGCTTTGTGAACCATGACTTTGAGAGCCCTGACTCTGATGTTGAGAAATGCGATCATGACTTGACCTACTCGATGCCATAGAATTGTACGAGTTCTATATGTAAATCCAAGATGCAAAAACCCAGTAGAACGAATAGATTTATTAGAATGTCCGTACACAATACAACAGATGATAGAAAAGAAGATACTAAATGTTGTATTCCATTAACCTTGGCTTACATTATCTGCCCGCGAAAAATCTTGTTGGCCTCGAGACAAATCTTCTGCGCGTCCTTCATGATGAAGGTATGCTCGCTCTCGTTCTACATGTACTTCATGCCTTGGCCCATCCATCCGTCCATAACTTGAACGCTCATGATCTCGCTCACGGCCATAATGAGCGTCGCTGGTATGCGGCTCCATACCATAGTCCTGGCCGCCACGACTGCCAGTGCCTGTGTGGCTCGAGGAAGGCGTAAATCCACCACCACGTGTAGGAGCAACAGCCGGGCCATCGTCCCCTCTATAGCTGGGTTTGCGGGGCTGATAATTGCTGCTCTCTCGTGCACCGCTTGTCATCTGTCCTGAGGGTCCATGTTGCTGAGGCGCTCCCCGAGGATGATACCCCGCACCACCATAATCACGCTGTCTCTGGTTGTCTGGACGCCCGCCCGCTGGTCCTGAGCTAGCCATTGACCCAAGTTGTTGCTCCTTGGGCCTAGAGCTCATAAATTGTGGAGGAATCTGCGTTGTATATGCCTGGTGCTGATTATGACTATGGAGACTGTGGCCCGGCCGCCCGGAGCCTGCGTGCTTAGATGAAGCGTTTAGCTGTCCACTACCAGCCTGTACGTTAGTGTGGGCTGCAATTGGTCCCGGGGGGGCTCGCAGCGGCATATGAGTAGAAGACGATGTTGCAGGTCCGGGTGCAGCGTTCGCAGATGCTCCCCAGTGACTGTGGCGCCGTGAACTAGGCATGGCAGTAGCAGGCGGAGGATTCGTTCTCGGTGACTCTTTGGATATCAATGTTTTAATTGTTGAAACATACTCCTGCTTCTTCGCATCAGAGATGGTGGGGTCAAGTGTGATGGACCGACACCGTTCCTGCATGAACTGAACATTTCTTGACTCATGGCATTTGAAAGGTAAGTGATATGGCATCTGATTGCAAACAATGCATGCTCCAGGTGTAATGGTAGGAACAAACGCTTTACCAATGGACATGGAGCGAAGACTCTCTTGATACGCTGCACTACCAAGCCGTGCTGCTGCTGCGGTAAGGCTCTTTGCCGCCTTACCCTTGGGTAACTCTGAAGGTGTGATCTGTTTGTCGAGTAGAAACCTATCCAAAGTCGCCAGTGCAAGAGCCTTATAATTATCTGGATAGTTGCTGGTAGCGATTTGTTGTCTACGTTCCAACACTAGGGGTATATCTTGGCTCTCTGGACACCGGTCTCGATGGCTTCGATGGCACACCAAGCATGGCTGAGGCTTCCGTCCTGTCTTCTTATTGCTAGCGTCCAATGCAGAGATAGTTCGTGTTCCGGGCATTCCACCTACTCCAGAGTTCATCTGATAGGGTGACGAAGCTTGCATGCGCACTTTTTTAATCTTTCCGATTTGACTGGAAGCAGGACTGCCATCATGAGGACCAAAACCCTCTCGCCTGCCATCTTCATCCACGACTTCCATATCTCCAGGCTGCATAGGTGACTGACTCACGTCAACGGCTGCTTTACTTTTCTTGGCTCGTTTGGTCAGATCCAGTTCTCCCATAATGACAGTAGGATCCTCTTCAACCTCGGATTCAGCAGATTCCAAGTCAGTTCCGTCCATCTGTTGGTCAACATAATCCTCCTCCTCCTTAGATGGGATCTCCTTCCCTGCTTTGCGCTTCTTATTGGGCGGGCTCTCGTTGTTATTGCCGTTCTCGGCGTAGGACAGAACGGTTTTCCTTCGCGCTCCACGACCCAATAGCTCTTCTTCTTGAGCATAGGCCATAGCAAGGCGATCACGCAGTAAAGTCGACCAGAAGCCTTCCTCTTCATTCTCCGGTGGAGCATCAATGGGTATTTCTTCGTCCACAAGACCCTTGGTTTCCGTCCATACTTTTGCAAAGCCGAATCCGCTCACCTTAGTATCGCCATTGTCGTTCTCATTATGACTATGCTCAATCTTACTGCGGTCAAGCAATGCATCAAGAGCAGCGTCATCATACTTGACATCCTCGTTAGTCGAAGAATCCTCCTCAAAAAGCGCCTTAGCGCCAAATTTGAGAATACTCTCTACATCAACCGGGTCTAAATTGTCGTCTTCCATTCGCTCCACAATTAAATGATCCAGGATCATTTTTTTCTTCCCGATCTGCACAATTCGCTCTTCGGCAGAGTTGCGGGTCATGAACTTTAGGACCAAAACCTTATTCTTTTGCCCAATACGATGAGCGCGACTGAGAGCTTGCATATCTGCCTTAGGATTGAAATCAACGTCGTATATAATGATAGTATCGGCCGTTGCCAGGTTCACCCCCACACCTCCTGCACGAGTAGACAACAAAAAGACAAACACGTCCGATCCTGGAGCGTTAAATTTATCAATTCGTGCCTGACGATCAGCGCTACTTGTCCCTCCATCCAATCTGACAAAGTTGTAGTGTTCTCCATTGAGATAGTCTTCCAAGATGTCTAAAAGCCTTGTCATAGTTGAGAAAATTAGGACACGATGGCCATTCTGCTTCAATTTAGGCAGCATATTGTGAAGAAGCTCCAGCTTGCCTCCCGCTTCAATCAAACTCTTATGGACCAGCTCCGCAGTATCGAGATATCTTGGTTCAACGCCTTCAATCAGATATGGGTGATTTAAGCACTTGCGTAGCTCCATCAGGATGTTGTGCAATGATGCTTTGCGATTGCTAGCTGTTCCGCCTCGATTAGTGATGGACTGGAGTAATTTGTGGTTGCGCGCCAAGATCCCTTTGTAAATCTCCTTTTGAAGGGCAGACATACCCACAGGCACAATAACTTCACTCTAAATATTGAGTCAAACATAAGCGGAAAACCCCGATTAGAAAAGAGGTGTAGTAGTGTTAACGATAAAGATAAAATCTGCAGCCGAAAGAGGTACCTTTGGAGGAAGATCTTTAAGGACTTCATCTTTGGTACGGCGCAGGAAGAAGGGTTTCAATAGCTAGCGAGAGTAATAATACCAAATAAAGAAAAAGGTTATTCATTTGATATATTATGTACTGTTAGTCTCATCACAATCGATCAAAAAAGAGATTAACTTACACCATGCAGTTCTTCTACAGCGTTTTTGTCCAAGTTTTCATATTTCTTCTCCAGCTCGGTAACATCAGAGAATTTGACTGGGTCCAAGAAATTCATCAAACTGAACAACTCGCGGATATTGTTCTGCAAAGGCGTTCCTGTCAACAAAACTCGATTCTCAACAACTAGTTCATTGAGCTTGATAAACAGCATGCTGTTTTCATTCTTTAGACGCTGTCCCTCATCCACCACAAGACACTCCCAAGAGTTCTTCCGAAACCATATGCTATCAACGGGGTTCACAATCATCTCATATGTGGTGACCACCACATGGCACTTGAGATCGTGCGTTCCTCGGTGAAAGAGCTCGTATTCACGGACAACTGTACGAGAGGTCTGTGGGCCATAATAGGCAACCACACGCAGATCTGGCGACCATTTTGCAAACTCTCGCACCCAGTTGGTCAATGTCGAATTGGGAACTACGATCAAACATGGAAACGCTCGAAGTTCGTGAAATAGCGTTGTCACAAATGCCACCATTTGAATGGTTTTACCCAAACCCATTTCATCAGCCAGGATACTATTAACATTTTTCCAGTGATTGTAACGCAACCAGCTAGAGACATCATTTGAGACATTAAAAAAAAAAAAAAAAAAAAAAAAAAGTAAGTGATGGTTCGTCAATAAAAGATCATACTGCAAAATAGAGTTTGCTATAAAGCTTACTTGAGTCCATCCATTTGATAGTCCTTCAATGTGCCACCACTGATGTAAGCAGGCTGCTCCTTCAATTCTTCAAATGGTGCTTGATTTGATGGCCTAGGCTGAGGGCCTGAACGTCCCTTCTTCGCACGTGCAGGGATATCAATCTTCTGAGCTGCAACCCATTCCTTGAAAGCTTGCTTGAAAGTAGCATAGTGCGGACTATCTGGTTCATCTGGTTCATCCCAAGTAGCTATGGAAGATATTTAATAGTTTAAATAATAATAATAATAATAAAATTAGTATTGACTGATCAGGATCATTTTCTTACCATCGTCTTTCTAGCTCACTATCAAGTTATACCTCACCTTGATCATAATCCAATCCCCTCCATTTTACAAATACACTTTGAATATGATCAAGTGCATCCATATTATCGCCTCTACCATTATAGTCAGCGTCAAATACTACGTCCAGAACCTTTTCTACTTGTGTCCATTCTGGCTGTACTACATCTGAGATCTCTGATGGACCCTGAACCTTTTTCCAAAAAGACTTCATCTTCGCCGGTGCTACAACTTGACTGACCCAGTAGCTTGGAACCCAAGCTACTTTTCGATAAGACATGTTTTTCCATTTGACGAGAAGTTCACGTGTCGTGTTCGGCGGTTGGGGGAAAATGTTTCCATCCTTTGTGCTGATTTCAGTCGTTGTTGTGGTCTCAGGTTTGGTGGAACTAGCTGAAGCCATCTCTGCGTCACTACCTTGAGTTGTTGAGTCTGCTCTGCGAATCGGAACGTCCCTAAAGGCAAGAATCAAGTCTAGCTCTCTATCCCATTCAATACATTGGTGACACTTCCATTCTTTCCTGTAATACTTCACAATTTGTGCTCGGTCCGTGCTACTGGACATGGCTGACGGCACCCGAAGACATTTTTCATGTGCAGTATATGTGCATCGAAAACATCTAAATAGGATAGAATCCGTTACTGGAGCTGTGTCTGTAGAATCATCTGCTTTTGACGTTGAGCCATCAACTGTCGTGCCCGCCTCAGCGGCCTTTTCCTTTGTAGCGTCAGAATTTGAGATAATGATAGTGCTCTCTCTGGTATCTTTAGGCTCACTGGATGTATCCACTGTTGTCGTTGTCAACTCTGTACTAAGTGGTAAATTCTCTGTATCAGGTTTTAATTGGGTAGGCTCTCCCGGCTCTGTTACCTTTACGGGAGAAGGCGTTCGTCCAACCCACCCATGGCATTCTAAACACTCTGCACCCTTATTCTTGATACATGCCTCACATCGGAAGCCAGTCCCAATCAAGCTATCTGTATAAGACTTTCTCAAACAGAGCCGATGGTAGCCTGCAGAGCAACATTCACAAAGTAGAAGTGACCCTAATGGTTCGTCATCATCCTCATCATCGCTCTTCTTTTTGGATTTGCGCTTGGTGATCTCGCCACGCTGGCCACATCGAGTGCAGAATGGATGGTGTGCCAGAACAAAGTTGGACTCTGTGGAAGTGGGCACTAAAACCTTTTTTTGCTTTGGAACCGCCAATGTCTTTCTTTCGACTTTAGCTTTTAAAGGAGTCACTTCATCTGAAGAGCCATCAGAAGAATCCAAGACAGGCTGAGGCTTGATGGTCGCCTGGGCCCTCCGTGGGTAGCCTCGTGCTGAAAGCGTTGTTGCAGGAGGTGTATCTTGTTCCTGTTCCACACCATCATCACCGCTTGAGTTAACTTTTTTTGATCTACCAGCGCTCTTTTTGCTCCGGGATCCTGAATACTCTGTACCTTCATCAGAATCCTCTCCTTCATAATATTGCACATTGGTTCTAGCCTTTGTTCTCGTAGGACGAGGTGTCGCTGAAGGTCTCCGCTTTGAAGCATCGATGTCATTTTTGATAGCGGATTGCTGAGATTTACGTGATGGTGGTGGCGATGGGGTATGAGACTTGATATCCGATTTCGAAAATTGACTATGCTCATATTCTTGTACGAGGTCATCCCATTTGCCTAACGCTTCGACAGATTCCTGTTGAACAAAAGTCAAAATTTTAGATCAGTAATGCGAGCAAGCGACGTGTCCCAGAAAAATGATCTCCAAAGAGAGATTGAAACAAAGCAAAAGCTTATTCATAGGAGAAGTAACAAACTTGTCCATACAAATCAGCAAATCGCTTAGTAGAACTGTTCTAATATGCTTTTTTTTTTTTTTTTTTTTTTTTTTTTTGGTCAGTTGTTGCACAGTTAGATCGATCCTTCTCCACTTCCCCTTTTCCTAGTTCTCCACCTCCCTTGATGTTCTTTGCGTTGTACGGCTGGTTTCCTCCCCTTTCATTCCTATCTGGGCTATTTTTTCTCTATCCAGTCCTTTTTCAATTAACACCATACTCTCCACTCCTTTTTTTTTTTTATAGATGTAAAAATTGTCAATTTCTTTCTCCTATTTTTGCTCTTATGCTTTAGTATGCTCAATGCATATAGCACACGATTCTCTCCTTGATATCGTGGCCTCGTAGAATTACTGTAAGCATTGTTCCTGACCACGTTACTTCAACTACAAATCTGCTAATTGATATATTGGAGCTGCATGGGTTGAATATAGATCTCTCTTTCTTAAAGTAAGAGCAATCATCCACATACAGCCATGTAGGATGATCCCGACCGGCTATGTGAAAACAGAGGCGTATCGAATATGAAAACATTTTTGCGTCGTTGATTTATCAACTGTCTTACCTCAGTGGTTTCACCATTCGTCCATAACACTGTATACTTAACAGCACCGCCTTCCTGGATGGTCTGATCAAGAATCTTACGAACTTCCCCCTTTGATGACACGGTAGGGTCCGTCATTGTAGTGTCAATAGCATCCGTTTCCATTTGACTGTTACTGCTCATTGACAGATCATTTTGTTGTTCCTGAGGATCAATGTCCATCGTCGCAAGAAATGAAAATCAAATAAATGCTCTGAAGGCGATGAACGCGTTACAAGTGCTTAAGAATGAGTGGCTATGCCTTGATATTGCGTCAATGTTGGAAGATAATGATGGTACCGAAGGCCGCGTTGGACAGCTCTATTGTTGAAACCAAACGGTGATGAACAAAGCAAAAACCAGGTCAGACAACAAACAGTAGTCAGAATGAGTACTGCATGGAGCGATGCGTTAACAGCTAAGTTTGTTGTTCTGTGCCTGTATTTGTGTATAAACTAATATATATCAGTGTATTTGAACACATGCAAAAAGTCCTCCCAGGAACAGAGAAATGTATAATGCGATTGAACCCCACAGCGCACGGTTCAGCTGAAAGATAGACGCGTCTTTTTTGTTGTTTTTGTTTTAACGCTTTTTATGAATGCTTTCTCTTCTTTTTTTAAAGTTGTAAAGTGGTGATTGCCATGACGAGTCCAAGATGAAGGAAAAAAAAAAAAAAAAAAAAATCTGGAAAGGTGAAATGCCGCGAAAGATAGACAAACAAAATTAAAGCTGGGGAGGAGAAAGAGGGGGCACGCTGACGTCTTCCAGTACCCGGAATGATGCTGGCTAGTTGGAACAGTGAAAAATATGTGGTGTTGTAATCGTTGATGGAAGCGCTGAACAGGAGTTCAAGCGTTGGCTATTTACTAACCTATAGCAAAAGTGTAGGAGTAACAAAAAGATACCCATGGCTACAACTAGCACACAGAAAACAGATGCCAGAAGGGACTCGATCTGATTATTAAATAAAGAAAAAAAAAATAGCTGGTCTACAAAATTTCCGTCACCCGTCTATTCCCATGCCAAATGATATGGAACAAGGACCCCTGCCAGCAGCTAGTTGATCACGGACATGGTGATAATAATTAAAAGCTGTCAAAATAACCAAGGCTCGTGGAGCACTGAAATGACCTTGAACCCAGTAGGGGCCAACACCGCAATCAGGGGAACGAAGACCTGTATATGTGCTCTATCCATCTACATACTACCGTAACACCCGAATGCGTTGAAACTAGTTGCAGTGCAATGACAGACACCAATTGGCGCTACAGTTTGAAATGGATGGATGTGTTCCAAAGAATAAAAAAATGAAGTTGGTGGCAAAGGGCTTCCATACGCTATGTAATATGATTATTGCACTTTGTCGAAAAGTAATATGACGTGCAAACGAGCCAGGGATGAATTGACAAGAATAGAGGGACAAGAGCACAAAAGAGGGGAGTAAAGGTATTCAATAAAGAAGAATTCGAATATCATGTTTGAACGCTGCGGAAAGATGATGGGATTTATGAAAGAGCACAAAAGGAAAGAAAGGCGAGTATGTCTTTCGTCAGTCTTTTTTTTTTTTTTTTTTTTTTTGACCCTTACCTCGGGTTTAATTCGGTTTTAAAGACAAACAATAAGCTGATCTCTAGTGACAGGTTTCCAAATGAGAAGGAAATGCACAAAGGAACAATAGAAGGAGAGAGGAAGAAAGAGAGAAAGAGAGAGGTATGTCGAATGAAGTAAAATGACAAGAGAGACCAAGTTGCTGGTTGGAATGAATTGACCCGTGTGCACTGGCGAGGTAATGTTTGTATGTCTGTGTGTTCGTATGAGTGAGTGTTCTGGCGTCCAAGAGGGAGAGCAATAGGATGGAGGGCTGGTGGAAATAATAATAAAAAAAAGTGATGGCGATTAACCAAGTGGTGATGGTGGGAGAGAGGGGAAGGGAAGAAAAGAGAGGGAGGGGGTGTCAGAGGGAGAAAAAGAAAGGGAAAAGAGGGAAAAGAAGGGGCGAGTGAGTCTGTTTGACTGCGAACGAGTAAGAGTGAGAGCAAAAAGACGGGATCCCATCTCGCATTTTCCCTCTTAGATATGATGATGATGATGATTACTTTTTGCAGTGCACACGCATCACATTTATTCACATACAATTCAACATATTAAAATGGACTTGTATCACATAAACTCTTATGCTCAATCCCTATTTTTTGGTGTGTTCTTATTAATTCAAACACTTCATTGTCTCGTTTCCCTCCTACAACTAATCCTATCACACAATATACAATACATTCTTAAAAAAAAATCATTAATAGATCAATTGATCCATATACCCATCTACGTGGACTCGTCTCGAAAATCCTTCAGGTACCTATCACTATCGCATATGGAACGACAAGGAAAAAAAAAAGCATTTTCAACCCATGCTGTCATTATCTGGTCTCCTCTTTATTAGAAACAGTCGGATATGGGCTCGGACCATCTGTATATGCATTGAGAGGATCACTCTGCACTGAGTAGAGTAAATGTTCAAGCTGCAGACCAAGCTAGACCAGACTAGACCAGATGGTTCCCGCCTTGACAGTAGCGCAACAAATATGAGAAACAACTTTCGAATAAGGAACCTTTGTCTCGCCTCTCGTCCAATGCATATTCCTCCGAAAAAAAAAAAAAAAAAAAAAAAAAAAAAGCCAGCCAATTTAAGCTCAACGGTGCCACTTAAAATGAAAAAGGGCGCTCATTATCACATGATTTATTTGTTAAATAAGTAGTAAAATAGTAAAAATGCAATGCAATGAAAGTTAGGTGTATCAATTGCTACTTGAAAAAGACTAATGCCTACTTCATGGCTTCGACTTGACGCTCGACTTGAGGTAAAAGTTCAGCGAGATAGCTGTTAAAATACATACACACATCAACGTGGGCATCACAGGCTCATCTAAAGGAGAACAAAGCGCCAAACCCGTAAACAGTGCAAAAATCATGAGTAACAAAATCGTTTACCCCGTTTTTTTTCAGTATTAAAACTATTTTTCATCTCAACTTACCATAAGGACCTGGGTCCTTATTACGTAGCATTGTTAGACGCCTCTCATACAACCAGATCGAGTACACTAGCGTTAGCAGTGCAGTGATGGACAACAGTATACCAGCGAATCGTCCAATGTTATCACCAGCATTGTAAAGACTGACCCCAAGAGTGCCGATAAGAATAGCGATATGCATCCACTTGAGGAAAGTACGTTCATTAGCAAAGAAAACCTTTGCCTCGACCTTAAGAGGACCCACAACCTTCTTCGGTTTGGGTGGAATGATCTTGATCTGAGGGACAAGATCTTGTTGGCTATCATTAGGACCAAGCAGTGGACTGGTCTCGTGTGCATCTTTGCCTTTACCAGACTTCTTGAAGACACCCCCGAGACCCTTAAAACCAAAAGGCCTCTTGTTAATGCTGGAAGGTCTGGAGGAGGCCCTTGAGGATGAACCATATTGCCCGTTCCCGTTCTGGCCGTATTGTGAGTCGACCACAATATCCATTGACTTGTTCTTTCCTTTGGAAAGAGATCGTGTGCTGGCTCCATTTTCAGATTCCGATCTGGACACAACGGAGGACCGACGGCTGTTGATACTATGAATTTCTGCCATGGATCCTGACCTGCTAATCGGAAATGTATCTGTTGCCAACTGACCACGCATGGACTCTGAAGTGCGAACGGACTCCTTTTCAAGTTGGGCGAGCCAGAATGGTAAGAGAGCCACGTGGCTTTCGAGTAGCACAGCAACACCGTGAACATACTTTGAAAATGACTCGGCTGACTCAACTAAATGACTGTTCATAAGTTCATCGACCCACCCTGGCGTAGATTTGCCAATAGGCAGCTCCAATTTGACTTCCAGGATAGCATAATTGAAGCGAGTGATATCATTCTCATAGGCCGTCTTGGTTCCTAAAGGATAATCAATATCCATTCGACGCCAGTGATTGCCGGAACGCGTGGTGTTGTCCAGGTTATCCTCACGAATCATGCAAAGATCAGTGTCCAGAGATAGACGAACACGCTTGTCTCCAGGGATCTGAAATGCGGTTCTGTTATAAACAGTTCTCAAAACTGGTACAGCACAAAGTCAAAAAAAAAAAAAAAAAAAAAAAAAAAAGATTAGTTCTTTAGTTTGAATGCGTAGTTGATCCTATCTTCTCTGTATTTAGCTTACCTGGCTTGAGTTTCATATCAACAATAGTCTTTTGAACATCCTTGACCATTTCCTCAAACTTCTCAATTTCTGTAGGAGATTTGGCTCCTTGGTCCCTCAGTTTAGCAATCTGTCGGTCCATGGTGTACTCTCCCTTCAAGAAAGCATCGACGTACTTTTCTTTAATAGTGAAGCGGTCATGATATTCGCCGAACTTATTGATCTCATGGTGGATCTTGCGCTCAACATAGATTTCATTGTTGGAGGGACTGCCATACCAGCGCAAACGAATGGCTTGTGCGCCTTCCTTGCGCTCCAGTTTATTGTTGTAGAGATCAAATGCAGAGTTATCCAGATAGACAGATGAAAGCGAGGGATCCAAAGACTCTGCTGTATTAGGCCCACGAGGAGTATAAAGAACTACAGGCAGGTGTTTGAGTACGGTGGTTTTGACCTCCATCACATTGTCAGGGTGCACCCAGAACTTGAATGACTTGCGATCCAGTCCTTCGATGTTAGCCCTTCCTGTGAAAGTAGAGGGTGTGATAGGTGTTCCGAATGCAAAGGAGTCTGCGCCAAGAGTATGATAAAGCTTCGAGAGACGCACGACAAGCGAGTCAAAGTTGACGTTGTAGAAAGTGCGCGACTTCAACTGAACCATGAAGACGGGTCTTAATTTATAAGGCACATTTTTCTATATCACCATCCAAACATCAGAATAGTAGAAAATAAGCTTTACTGAACATGTCTCAAGATGGTCCAGCAAGCATAAAAAAAAAAACTTACGTCGTGCTTCTTAACGATCTTGAGAAAACCAGCATAATTGGTTCTACAATATTTTGAGAGCTGATTAACTTCATCTGTGATCTCAGTGATGGTTGATGTCAACGACTCCAATTCCTTTTGGTTATAAGACTGCTGGAAGGTGGCAACACGCAATTCGGCTTTAGAGGTCCTCTCCTGGAGCTCCTCAAACTTTTCGGTAACGAAATTAAAGACCTAAAAGGAAGGAAGAGTTTTTATTAAGTTGGGGATTCAATGATATGTCAGATTGACCCACAGCTATTAAGAAGCTTGCCAACCAAAGCATACCTTTGTCAAGTCACCATCAATGGTCTCACCAAAGATGCCCTCGTCACGCTCTGTCCAGCCTGCAGGCTTGGACAGGCCCTGTTCGAGTTGCTCCTTGAGTTCATTATATTGGACATAATTGTCCTTCCATGGAGGGTAAATGGAATCTTGCAAATTATCGCCAAACTTCATTGTGGATAAAGCACGAATTAAGTGTTACTGTGGCAATGAGAGAGGATTATGAATTGTGAGAAATATTCAATAATGAGCACATACACGAGTTAAAACTAAAAGGAATATAAGAGAATGAGAGGAGTGGAAAGGAAGGAAGGGAAAGAAGAAATAAAAAGGGAAGGAGAGAGTAGAGAAGCAGAGAGAATGAGAGTGAATGCAAATGAAAGAAATAATAATGAAAAACAATGAAATAAAGAAAGAAAGGAAAGAGTGAGAGAGGTGAGAAAATTAGATCATATTTTTTTATTTATTTGATCTTGCAGTCCAGAGGATTGACTATGAAAACCTTTTAGACCAAGAAACTGTGAATAATCGAATTGCTTACTGATGGTATCCGACGTACTGTAGTCCATCGTTCATTTCTTTCCAATCATTGTCATCCTCACTTGTTTTCTGATAATATCGCATACACACAATAATACAGCTTCGAAGCATGTAAGCTTATACGAGCTGTCTAGGCTTGATGGATTACATTTTTCATTTTTATGTTCGTGAAAATATCTGGGAAACGGTGACCTTTCTTTCGTACTCAGTATCAAACTTGCTTATAGTTTATTTTTTTGTACAAAACCAGGTCGGTTTATCTAAATTCTCTATTAGAACCAAGCAATTCAAGCACTTCAGCAATTTCGCTCCATAGATTCAAGCTCCTCTCAAATGACTTGTCTGTGTGTCCAAATCTTTGTTGTCATATTGAACTTACATTGAGCGCGTCGCGCAGAGAGGGAAGTGAGTGGATGATGATCAAGCCTCGCATCAGCTCCATTCAACCTATCATTTTCGAAAATCTCTGATTTGAAAAATATTTCGGCCAGTCCCAATGCACAATTAAGCAACGTGCTCAGCGTGCTCAATTAGAGCAAAAGATCCGATGCTGCTACGTTTTTTTTTTTTTTTTTTTTTTTTTTTTTTTTTTTCAAACGCCCAACTACGATATGTGCCACCTATATTCATCTCTCACTAAAGGATTCTGTTGGTGCAATTATGACTGTACCAGATGGATCTATTACTTCACTCTTCTTTAGGCAAATTGTCAGCAATTTCCGTCAAAAATTAATGTCTACTTTTGCTCACGGACCATTATCAACTGAACATTTTCTATCTTTCTTATTGAACGTAGTGACTTTTAGCATTTTTCTTTGGCCAAAGGCAGCAAACCGAAACTAGAAAAAAGAAAAAAGATCTCCTTTTTAGTGGAGGAGATCATCTTGCAGGCCCTTTGTCTCTTTTTTAATTTCCCAGGTTGCTGATCTAATGCAGCACAATAATAGATCATCAATAATCAAAATCTTTTTTGTTTATCCTCAGCCTTTGGTTTTTGCAATCATAGCCACTATTATTCTATTTTATTTGTATACTAACCAGTGTAGTGCACATGACCTTTACAGAAATTACAAATGAATAAATTTATTTGGTATCACGTGCACTGGCCATCGATTATATTGCACTACCACTTACGTATCATGCATTCAGCGTCCCAAAAAATGCACTGTATACCTAGGCTATTTTTATGAAGTTTTCTAGGTACTCAGGCACCTTTTTTTTCACCTTTAATGCTGATTGGCGCAAATGAGATCACGCCATGCAAGAAAAGGTTGATTTGTAATGTCAGGAATGAATGAGGATGAAGCTGACAAAAGGAAAGGTGAGAACAATAAATTGAAGTCCATTTTGCTTCTCATTCTTTCATTCCTCTTTAACTAATCTATCTCACAAAACCACGTCATTATATCTATCTACCCGCTTTCATATTACTTAAATTATGTCTTCCTCTAACAACACTGCTTCCTCTTCCACCAGCCAAGTTGCTGGCAAAAAACGCGCTCGTGAGGAATTGGAAAACGACAAGAGCGCAAGTCGCCAGACCTCACCTTCCCTAGAAGGTCCACCTGCTGCCCTAGCGTTCCACTATGTGCCATGGGAACGTCCCACCAAAAATATACACGAAATCCAGAAGCTCTTTCTTGAGGGTCCATTCTGTACTTTTAGGGAGCGGGAAGACAGTGAGCTTTATCAGGATGGCGATGAAGGGAGTCCTCGCAAGATCCTCTTTCTAGAGGGAGTGCTAAAACGCGATTTGTCCAGCAAACCCGTGACGCGTGGCAAATTTGAGATTTTCGGGCTTCATGAACCATCGCTGATCAAGCAGCTGAAGCGTCGTGACCTCAGGCTGATCAAAAACACGGAATTGCAACGGTTAGAAGCGTTAGCTAGGGCCTCGCAACGTGCACCGGCTGCTGTCGTTTCAGTTGCAACAGAGACTGACCGTCCAGAGTCGACGCTAGAGATGTCAGAACGACAGCTCCGAACGGTTCTCACTGAACTGGAATCAGTTAATGTGGACTCGCCTCGTAACAAGCTTTTGCAAGAAAAAGCAGCACTGTTGTTAGATGTGTATAGAACCTTTAAACCAGTTGCGGAATAAAGTGTTGTTTTCAAAAATATATATTATCATGAGTATAAAAAATTCGTACGGCGGTGCACTTTGGAGAGTACATCAAAACCATAGCTTTTTATTTGCCCTTCTTCTTTTGGATAGACTTAAAGTACGCGTTTGAGGACCCAGCTTGCCTGATTGCAGTATCCATTGTCGTTTTTGCCTTTATAACTCTGTCGTTCAGTGTTGGTCCTTCAGTCTTCAGGACCTCAGCCAGAGTAGCAAAGATAATTCTTCGCTTGAGCATATACTGGTTCCTAAGATTAGGATTCCAGCCTTTGCGCCAGTCCTTTTGGAACCTATTCAAACTCCAAATCGATGGCTTTGCCCCCTGGGCCGTAAACCATTCATCCCAAAGAGGAAAAAGAGGGGTGACCCTTGACAACATAGAGAAATTTGGGGCTGCAGCTCTGACCTGGTCAATTGGGAGCTGCAAGTAAGTCTCTGCAATCTTATCCGCTAAACATTCCAACTTCATTGTTTCCATGGCTTCATTTATCCCTCCATCTTCCTCTTGTTCCTGCACCTCGGGGTCTACTTGGTCTAGTTGCTCATTTTGGCCTGGTTGCTCGTCTTGGCCTGGTCGCTCATCCTGCTCTGGTTGCTGCTCCAAAGCATCCATCCCCCTTTGTTCAAATCCCCGCGGCTGCTCCTGGAGATGCTGCCTTGGAGGTATATGATGTATAAGGTCATTCAACTGTTGTTCTTGCTCTTTCGCTTGACGCTGCTCTTGTTGCGTCAGAATGCGATGCTCGTTCTCCATATCACTAGCTAAATGCCCAAAAGACCTGGCGGTTGTCTTCGTAAGGTTCGACATTACAGTTTGAAGCCCTTGTACGATGGTTATCATCTCACGATGCATATGACTGCATGTTCTAGACCAGCCAGCATTACTATTCTCCGCTGTAGCTTGGAGTGCGCCCATAAAATCATCACGTACGTAATGATCCAAAGATGACACGCTCGATTTGATGGCTTGAAGCTCTTGATGGATGACTGGAGCATTGAAACGGAGACTGTCGTTTGTTGGTGATTGTGTCTTCTGCATGGCATCGTGAAGTCGCAAAGAAAACTCTTGGAACAGTTGCGACGAAAACACAGGGTTACTAGTGAAAACGTGGTGCTGGCTGTAGATACACAATGGATCGCCATTGCACGCCATCAGAGCAACTGCATCTTGTAAAATAACCTTGCGCAAGTGGGCTAGGATAAGCATGATTCGCATGGCTGGAATGTACTCAGCTGGATAAGGTACTGACTCATTGTCAGGACGATTCAGATCTTCGGGACGATCCATCATAACGTTCTCCATCCATCTGGCCCAATCGACATTGTCTGGAAACAGCTCCTCAATGAATGGAAAGATTTGCTTCTGTAATTCAACAGGCGGTATAACGGTGTTCCGCGGAAGCCAGAAATCCTCATTCTCGTGGAGAAATCCGGCCATTTTAAATGGTACAGTCTGCGCTACCGGACTAAGGTAATGCGTTACCAAGCGGCGATGGTTCCAATTACCATGTTGGGCAATATCTTCGATGCTAGCCCCATTGGCTTGCGCATGTTGCGCCCCAGCCTTACGGCCACTATGAGTAACCTTGGATGATGTGTAATGCGCTAGCTTCATCACCTCGCTTAGAGATCTGAGTATGGCTATGCTATTGGTTAGGAAACAGAGTACAAAAACTTCATGTAATGGCGTATTTGCATTTCTGATAATTTCACTTGCCTGTAGAGAGTCGCAGCATCCATCGCTTTGTATTTGTCAGAGGCATGTACAAGGTACTGGGATTTCCAGTCATGCATGCGGAAATTTGGAGTAGATTCTTTCGTCTGTTGTGTAAGGTAAAGGGGTATTTTAATCATGGATGAATATTAATAGACAGCTTATATGCTGAGTTAATCTTCAACAGCAACCCATAGAAGCAGCCAATACGTACCATCCACTGCTCGAATAGATAAAAAGCGAGGCATCCAACAGGGCAAATCTCTACGTCCTTGTTACGAATAAATACAGAATGGAGCGTATGATCATTGTTCATTTTTCCTTGAGGGATTGCTATTACAATCCCAAGTGCGAACTGGTGTCCATTTCCAGCAGTCGCAAAGTGGTGGGGAAATAAGTGGCTCACTAAGGCATCTCGTATACTTTGTCCCCGAGTGATCATAAAATGATTAAATGCAAAACACAGACGATTACGCGCGCCAACTAGCTTCTGTGTCCTGGAGACAGCACTCAGATGCTTATAGCTCCTGCTCCACGAGATCTTCATAAATTTCTTGAACATAGATAGAGGATATCCCGCACCAACTGTCAGTTGCAGAACGTCCTGGGACGACGTTCTTTTGTTCTGGTTCAAAAGTAACGTTCATAATCTGTTTCTAGCTCTGCTGATATAAAAAAAAAAAATAAATAAATAAAGAAAGAAGGCGTGAGACTGAGGCCATAGAGGGTCGGCGTACGGCTCTAAGCAAATGGGATACATAATGGGTCCTTTGCTCAGAAGCACTCCTACTCTCTTAGAGGGTGTTGGTATTGCGTTTTATTGAATCCATCTTTTTTTTTTTTCTAAAGGGGTTACGGGGACAAGAGACAGGAACGCCGAGAAAGTAAATGAGTGAGTGGGAAGGAGAGCTTACTCGGTTTAGAAGGGTTTGGAAAGGTGTTGGGTGTAGCAATGAAGAAGGAAGAAAAGGAATGCATGAATGCATGAGACATTTTTTTTTTTTTTTTTTTTTCCCAGTATAGCCTGGGAGGTATTTGCAGAGGTTACAAGCAGGATTACAATTGGTGCGAAAACACAGTCACATATATACTTATTGAATACAAATTTTGTAATTTAAATTGTTAAGATTTCATTTTGTAATCCGATTACAGCAAACTACCGTTTCAGTAATAAAAAGATTTGCTGATTTAGATCATTTAAGCTTTGACACGGAAAAAATACACATTCCCTTGTGTCAGGGAGACACATAAAACAAGAAGAATCGCGACAACAGCAGGATTTGAACCTGCGCGGGAGAACCCATGAGATTTCTAGTCTCACGCCTTAACCGCTCGGCCATGTTGTCTCAGTTATAAATGTGTCGTAGAGCATCTACTAGTGATCTCTGAAAACTAGTAGGTAATGATGAAAAATGAAGAATTGGGCAAGAGCCTCGTGGTTTTGGGATACGATAGTGATCCTAAGTAATGCTTTGAATGATTTTGAGGATGCTGCAAAAGGGCATCGATAATAAGAAGAGAGATGCCGTTTTTGCAGTGAAGGAAAAAGCTACTTAAATACTATTTAAAAATGGTAGAAAATAGGATGATAGGAAATAAATAAATTGAAAGGAAATACATATTTAGGTAAATGAATAGGCGTCATTTACGACATAAAGAGTGGTCTCTTAATAATATATATATAGAAAAAATATGATAGCCACACATCAAGGATTACAAGTTTATAAGCCACTGACCTTTGTTATTTGAAAAAATAATAATAAAAGAATAAAATAAAAGTGTCGTGTCTAATTTAGAGACTCATACCAGCGATATCTCTTTTAGAGAGGTTACATGACCTCGTGTTATCAAAAAAATCTCTTTTAGAGAGGTTTTGTCAATTATAAGCTCATCTATCAAATAAACCATTTGTAATTGATAACGGACAAACCAAAAATGACATCGGTATAAGTCTCACTAGATTCTTTATGCATTTATGGAACTAACATCCAAATAAACATGGTTCCCGTTATCAAAAAAATAAATAAATAAATAAATAAAAGTGTCACCAAGTTCTTTAAAACAATCTTTTGCAAGCACGACCCAAGGGAGCTCAATGCACTCTATGTCTTCAATGAAGACGAGAAATTAAAACAACCTTAGGACTTCAATAATGTTGGTATGAAAATAAAGCCTGTAACACTTGACACTTTTATTTGCCATTTTCATTAGTAGTGTGGCTATCATTACGTCAATGATCTTGGGTCGAGCATCAAGGAAGGGCTTCCGCAAAGTATATCTGATAGGAACATTCCCCACATTGGACGAAGTGTTCGCTGTCCTCTTACCACAGGTTGTACTTTGAGTCTAAATCGCCCTCAGCTGGGGCATCCAGATCCACATATGATTTAACCTTGCGAGGATCAGACATCCTACTGTGTAAGCATTGTTGATCAAATGGGTAGATACGTTCATCAGTCATGCGAACTGATATGAACCATTTTCACTATTATACAATGCCATATGCTTGAATGTATGCATGTCCTTACCTTCTGGGGTCGAGCATCATTGATGGTGGACGGGCGGGGATAAGATCCGGCCCTCTAAGCTTTGATTTGTCGCCTGCATCATCCTTCGAGCCGCCACGCTTGGGTAAGTCAAAGCCAATGCGAGGAATCTGATCCATAGGCGACCCTGCCATTGCTCCAGCAGTTGCAAAAGAGGGTGGCATGAAGCCGGGAGGGAATCCTGGCATAGGTGATACTCCTGGGTTCATGAAGGGCATGCCCATAGGATGACCACCCGACATGAAGCCCATTTGCATAGGCGGTCCACCATACATGGGACCTGGCATATTGAATCCGAATCCAGCTGATGGTTGGGGCTGTTGTTGTTGTGCAGATGGGTTGATATGATTGGGGTCCAATATGTAGTTGTTGAAAAGTTGAATCTATAGAATCAAAGTAATATGATAATATAAGAATGCCCATTCAGCTCAGTGCTTTTGAATCAATACACCAGAGATAGACAACGAATCCAACTATGCTATTTGACTATTTTCATCACTCAACATACGTTGTTTTCAACCGATTTGATTTCCTCTGGATGTTTAGTGCGAATGTGCTTGTGTACAAATTCTTCACCACGGAACGGCTTCGTGCAAATTTTGCAGCGCCATTTTGTGGGTTCATCCTGCTGTGTCTTGCCCTGCAAAAACTTCAGAACACCCCTGCACAAATTCAAATGAAGGAGTAAAAAACATTAGAGCCATGTCATTAAGCCTATATTCATAACAGCTTTTTTAAACTTTTGTTGCTTCGAAACCAAAGTCATACTTCTCGAGTGATTTTCCTCCAAGTTTAACAATCTCCTCATCCGTGGGAGGTTTAAGCTTCAGGTTAAGCTTCTGCTCAAGATTCTTAACCCAGATAGCACCTAGAACAACATAAGGTATACGGGTTAATATAATTTTAAAAACCACGGTCTATAGTACGAGTTACGAATGAAGTGATCAGGAAATGAAATGCCTACCTTTGGAATTGGTAATTTTAGTCTCTGGATTGCGGTAATGCTTGCTGCATTTGCGCGTAAATTCCTCTGCATTGTCACTATCACCTCCGCAATAGTAACAAAAGAAATGAACCTGACGCAAGTACTCAATAAACAAATCAAGGGAGCGGCGCTATTTTTTTTTTTTTTTTTTTTTTTTTTAGAAAAAAAAAAAAAAAAAAAAAAAAAAAAAGAAAAAAAAGAGACGGTCAGCACGGTTACTTGCAAGTTTCAACAGTCTTTTTAATAATTGTTGATTGTTCATAAGATTTATCAGGCATACCTCATTTGCGCGATTAATCGCTGTCTGTGCGCTATCTTCTTCTCCTTCCTCCATAGGAACATCAGATGATTCTAATATCATATCCTTGAGGCGTGCCTGTAATAAAGATACGCCGTCATAGACGGCCACACCAGAGTCCGCTTCCGCAGACTCCATCAAGTTTCTGTCACAGACCTTTGCAATTTCCAGTGCCAGTTCATAATCTGCATGAATCCTAGCCTCAGTGTTGGCAATTTCATGCGTGTATCTGGCACGAGTAGGTCGGTGAGCTGTCGTGGATACCTGAAAGTCTTCTGTCGCAGGCTCGCTTATGGTGGTCAAAGCTTCTTGAACATCTGTTCCTGGCTTGAATTTGATCCAACCAATCCTCTGCAACTCCTTCAAGGGATGAGGTTCGGACAACGAAAGCATCACAAAACCTTCAATTTTTTCGCAGCGCTATTTGATTCATATAAAGTATAAAAACATCGCCATTGTTATTAAATCTAAGGTACATTGAACCTATTTTATCACATAATGCGTAGTAGTAGCCTGTAAGAATAGCCTTACCTCCAAAATTGAAGATCGAGTGACATTTGGTAGAATTGCTCTCAGATATAGCCAAGGTTCTTCACTGTCCTCGCTTGCAAGTTTGACGTCGCCATCCTTGTCCACTGACTCAGAAGCCTCACCATCTGTTTCAGATTTTTCTGTCTTCGCCTCTGCTGATGCCGCATTCGCTTTCTTGGCAGCAGCCTCATCACATGTAGTGTTGTCGTATTTTCCTGCTGCTAGGTCTTCAACAAATTTATTGTAGCGTGCTCTTCGCAGAGTTTGAGCCTCTTCTGCTCGCGACTTTGACAAGTCTGGATGATACTTCTCTTGGAACCAAGCTTCTGTTTTGTGAACATCAAAGAATGCTGCATATTGTTTAGCTGTAAACTCTTCCTTGTAAGTCCCGTACCGAGATTGAAGCTCTTCATCTGAATAGCGCTTGTATCGATGAGAAGCACGATCAAGATTTCTGAGATATTCACAATACTGCTTAAACGAAATCAGATGATCAAGCTTCATGGGATCGTCAATCCTGTCGGCATTTCCCCAGTTCGGAGGCATTTCCCCATAGGGCATGGGATCCGGTCCATCTATATCTCCATAGCCATCATCACGACGCCTGACTCAGTAAAGCAATAAAGATTGGGAAATGAGAATGGTTGAATACGAAGGTCCTGGTCATGTCATATTTCCTAAGAAAAATAATTCCAATTCAATGATGGTGTCCAGATCGTTGCTGTTTACCTTGGTCCACGATAGTCGCCATATCCTCCAGGGCTGTCATAGCGACTGTTAAAGTGATCAGGTCGACTGTAACGAGGAGCTGGATTATAGCCATCTCTTTCATAATTAGGAATATAGCGATCACCCGGATCACCTTCGACATCTTTGGAAGAAGAACGGTTTCTCCTAGGACGCCTCTCTGTGATTTGCGGTTTTTTTTTTTTTTTTTTTTTTTTTTTTTTTTTTTAATAATAAAAATATATTGTGTAATAGGCCACATGTTGGAGCTTAGCCGAGTTATAAAGCCGAAAGATAAAGCAATACAGATCATGATGTGATATGAATAAGATAGAAGTGGGTAAAGTTCTGGTAGATCCCATACCTCTGTCGTCAGGAGAAGCCGAGGTCTTTCTTCTTCGCTTATCTCGGCCAAAGTCATCCTTCTCAGGGCTTCGTTCGCGTCTGAATTTGTCGCGACCACGAGAACTAGACTCATCGTCCGAGTAATCTCCTCGACCGTAATAATCCTTTGGCATCGTAATCAATTGGATTTAAAAAAAAATATGTGACACCTTCTATTGTAGGCAGAAAAATAATATGGTCAGGTTAGGGCCGTTGAGAGGGAGGCTGATATACACTTGAGGGGGGAGGGTTCCGAGGAGGAACGTGCTACAGATAATGTTTATAAAACAATAAAGGGAGGAGAGCTTCATGTGTATGTCTCGAAAATACGTTTTTATTCCATACGATGAAGTGTAAGCGATTGCCATCTGATAGTACTCAATGCCAGATGAAGGGGAATATTCCTGCTCCATGAGGCGATCGGATCAATGATGTGAAGAATGAAGAATGAGGAGTATCAGAATGCATCGAATCAGATGTGATGAGCAGAACATATTGATCAAATAAGTGTATTGATTTATGGTGCAGAAAAATTGAAAGGATAAGGAGGTTGAGATAAGCGAGAAAACACACTCTTCGACAAGGGAGAAGCAAGTCAAAAAAAAACGAAATAAAATAAAGCGAGCAAGACTTTAAGATTGGCCTTACCCTCGTGGTGAAAAGAAATAAAAAAAAATAATAAAAAAAAAAAAAGGTAGTAATACAAAAAAAAGAGAGAGAGATGAAAGCAAAGTATTAAAACAAAAGAAAATGATGCTTTTGCGAGGGTGTGTAAAGATGTATGAGGGTAGAGAGAAAGTGGGTGAAAGGGAGGGGAGGAGGAAGAATGGGAGTGGATCCAGGAGATTTGATTTTTGTTGTGCGTCTTGGAGTGTCACAATATTACAGGGTGAAGGAAGGAGGTCCATCCAAAAAGGCAGGGTTGTAGAAGGACTATGGAGGAAGGCTAGACATGCATTGAAGGCTCATTCAGAGACGTCAGATTATTTTTTTTGTAACCCCTGGCTGTTTCACGATCCTAGTGTTTAATTGTCGCTCCACAGGATTTATGTGCTACAGCTGTTGTGCCATAGGTGGAGCAGGTCTCTTTCTGGAATATTCATGACAAAGTCTGGGTTTGTGTTTGTTCAATGGGAAAGAAACCAAAGAAAAAAAAAAGATATCCTAGGAGGGCCAGTTGCCTGCTGTTGTACATAGCAGCATTGCCCATGTTTCTCCAGGAACTTCTCTCTTCTCTTAGCCATATTGTGCTGAATGTAACAAGCATCTGTGACACTCCAAGAAAATATGTATTATAGAGCAAATAGTACGAGGCAAGGCCAATTTAATGGTAGTTGATAGTAGTAATAATAATAATAATAAAATAATAATACATTAATCAAAATGCTCTTTTTGAAATCAATGATGAAAAAGATGCAAGAGAACAATCAACAAAAAAAAAAAAACTATTCGTAAAAGATAAAACCTTAAAAATAGAAAGTGACTGTCTTGGGTTGATGAGCTTTTTTTATTTTATTTTTCAAATAGTGGATTTCTACGTAGTTTCAAAAAAAAAACTATGGTAGGGGGTTTTTTTTAGTCCTTCTTCGGCTTCAGCCTGAATGAGGGTGAGTCATTGAAGCCACCACGAGGCTCAGCAGAGAATGAAACTCGGACACGGAATGGGACAGTCTTCTGCGTCTCAATCAAATATGCCTTCTTGACTTTGAACCTGAAGCCGCTGTGGTAGAGCTCGCGAGCGGATATCTCGCCAACCCGCTCGTTCAGATTTGGATAGCGGATGTTCTTCTGGATAGTAATCCGCATCGAGGGGTTTTTCTGGTAGAGGTAACCTTCAGTACCATTGACAATCGAGATGGCGACAGGTACATACTGACCAACTCTGTATACAGATTCATACTCGGGCGAAGTCACTGAGAAAATATCTCGGGAAGGTTTCGGAGGAGGGGAAGCCAAAACAGTGCCAAGAGTGCACAATGCGAGGAGCACAATAGTGATGAAGGGGCGCGCGTACATAATATTGTTTGTGTACTAATTGAGTAAAATGTTGAATGGAGAACTAAAATACGAGATGTTGTTTGGTATTTATATGTTCAAAAAAAAAAAAAAAAAAAAAAATGAAGAAGAAAAAAAAGGGGATCACACTCACTTCAAAGACGGCGCATCCGCATCAGACTCAAGCATTTTCATGTTCAACCAAGTTTGGGCGCGCACCATTCGCCTCTATATTTAGAGAAGGAATCGAAAACATACGCCACGCCGTGTATTGGAAGGCATTTTTAGTCTTTTTCAGAAGGTGTAAGACACTATTTTATTGACCGATACTAAAGGGGAGCGAGAAAAGATGGTGTTGACGGGACAATTTTTTTTTTTTAGCAGATGTCCTTCTCCTTTTAGCAAGTGATCATCTTTGCACAAAGATTTGTATAGCAGCATGAAAAATACGCGTCAGGCATTGACCAAACAAATTTCATGCAGTAAATAATAATAGAAATAAAATAATCATATCAAGTCCAAACCACACCAAAGATGCCCTGAAGATATGTAATCAACCATGAACTTTTCGGAGCGATTCCGCGTTGATGGTCCAAGTCCTGTGCCAGTGTTGTTTATGGCAAATAGAAAAATAAAAAGGAAGCTGGATCATATTTAGAAAAAAAAAAAAAAAAAAAATAACCTTCATTTTACGCCGGTTCCTAAAAAAGAAAAATGCGCATTGCGTAACTTTTGTCATTTGTGGTTAGTTGCTGTTTGTTGCCACACACACGCCTCTGCAATAGGGCGCACGTCCAACCGTTTCTTCCTCACTTAGTACTTGGATTCAAACATGACTTCAGAATCGCTCGCAGAGCTCTCTCTTAAAAATTACAACTGATTAGTCTGGAAGTAAAAGAAGGGCAGACAAGGTCTCTAATACGATGGCCATACTTTATACAACTGTAAATGTTTTTTTTTCTTATGCTTTATTCTACTAACGCTGCTGACGGCGCTTCTCTTCCTCCGCGGCCTCACGCTGCTTCCATGCAGCCTTAATAGAGCCTTGTGCGTGTAGCAGCTGTAACATGACAATAAAAAAATAGGTGCGTTTTTAAGTAGGCAGTAATGTGATCTTTGTCCAATCACCATTCGTAACATATTCATCTGTAATACACCCTGCGAGCATTTTTTTTTTTTTTTTTTTTTTTTTACCTCGTCAGCTTCAACACCGTCTCGGATACTTTCAACCACTTTCCTCACAACTGAGGAATGATTACCGTGTTCTTTATCGTCCCTGAAGCGGAAAAATCGCCAGCTTTGGTCATTGGGAGAATAAGTCACTTCAACGACCCTGTTCTGCAGCTGTGTCGAAGTCGATTTCCATCTAATATAAAATAATGAGTAAATCAGCAATGTACACAACATGGTGCACAGAAACACACACAAAAAAAAAACTTACTGTTCCCAAAGTGCATCATCCACAACCATTTGTCCAAAGGGTGTGTATTGCTGTCCACCTTGCCATTCAAGAAGGATAAACTGTGGTTTCTGTTTATAATCAGGGACCCCATTTAAAATCGGTGCTTGAAGCGCCAGCTTAAAATCGACAGTATTCTCGCTTGGTGGCTTCCATTTTAACCTATTTATAACAAGGCAATCAACCACATACAAACAAAATGACATTGTCATGAAATGATATCTTCTCGTCCGTCATCTCATTGTCCTTTTCTTTTCTTTTTTTGCATACATTTTCGTGTTTGTAGAGAGGACGTATGGCGCCACAGAGGACGTGAAAATAAGCCCATCGTTCCCATGCTTCAATTTTGGAATAATTTCCCGAAACATCATTTCAATTCCATAGGATTTTGTCATCTCCTTCATAGTTACTCTAACAATAATAAAGGTTAGTATGGGTTTAGCTGCAGTTGCCCTGAATCTTTTATTTTTTTTTTTTTTTTTTTTTTTGTTTATCATGCACGGATGTCCACATACATGAATGGTTGTGATTTAATAAACTCGGGATTGGCAACCTTGAGCATTTCATTATAAGGATTAACAAACTCGGTTTGCAACCTCTAATAATATAGTAAAAGAACGAAAAAAGAAAAAAAGCAACAGAATGTTTGTGAAAGTTGTTTTATTTTATTTTTCTCCACAAAAGATATTTACAAAGTCTTTTCTTTGTATTTTTCACTTATTTCATATTCGTTAAAAAATAAAAATATAAATAAAAAAGAAAGAAAGAAAGACACTTACGCCAAAACGACTCGTGAGTGGCTTCGAAATAACGTTAATGCCGTTGTATGCCAAAAGATCGAAAGCCAGATATCGCATCACTAATCGACCATCAGGTTCTCGATCCATAACCAACTCACCATCGACAATGGTTTGGTGATGAAAAACATTACGCTCGTTGGCCACCGGGAACCGCAATTGCGGAACATATTTGAATTTGTTCTTGCGATCCACCTTAGTCATAATCCCGAGATAGAAAAGGGACAATTATTGAAGGTTTCAGTAATAGATTCTTCCAAAATAGAGTAAGGAAAAATCTCTCTTTTTTTTTTTTTTTTTTTTTTTTTTTTTCCCTGTAGCCTATCATTTACCAAAAACACTTGCTGCTGACCGTTTTCGTGTCGCAGGCAGTATAATAGAACGCGAACACCATCTGATTTTTCTGCAACAAAATAGCTAACAAGTTATCATCATAAGAGTTTGATCATTAGCTCAATAGCTTGTTAGAAGGAAACATTTGTTGATGTGAATTTACATTCCGTGAGATATAAAAAAAAAGAAGAAAAAGGTCCTCCGTTGTCACTTACTTTTCTACATGAAGTTCCTGTAAGGCATTGCGAGTAAAACTGACGGGTTGAGCGCCTTAAATGTCATGGAGGAGTAGTGTAGATAAAGGAGAGAGATATTTGATGTCAACCCTTCCAAGCATATGTCATATAGCTCAAACAAAACTGTTTTTTTTTTTCTTAATCCTGTCCTGAATGTTATCAATGAAGTTATTGCTTAAAGTCGCTGTAAATCAAATTGGTTGATAGGCCTTACCAATGAATCTAGCAAAAGCGATAACGAGAGTAAATAAAAGAACTCTGAATCAGCATTTCAACATCTTTATACATTTCATGTTTGGCGCATTTGAAGCTTTTTTATTTATTTTTTTCTTCTTCTTCTTAAGCACCTAGTGCCATGGACTCCGACAACTTGGCAGATGCTTTCACGAAGCATGTTCTCCATCCTAGGATCCACAGGTACTCCTGGAATGTCGGGGATCACTGAATCAGCCGGCATCCTGGTATATAAAATCGAAGCGACAATTATAAAGACAAGACGAAGTACAACAATAAAAACGCATATGGCCTTGACAATTATAGCGTCTGGAATGTGCGCAAATAGCCTTACAGAAATAGACACCCTATCACCCCCTTGGAGACCGAAGCCACTCTTTTATTTTTTATTTTTTATTTTATTGGCTATCATAAAGTCAAACAGCGATCCTCTCTTTCCCCTGCGATCATCTCGCTTCCCTTTCTCAAGAGATACAAGGAAAAAATTATACTTATGGTGTTCATCAAAATTCATCCTATTTTTTCCTTTATGCGTATTTCACTCTTTTTTTTTTATTTTCTAATAGTACAAAAAATATGCAGTTGATTTATCGACTCATTCAATAATAATTCCTCTCCTTGTGTAAAATAGTCATTAGTCTAGTTCCATGTTCTCCACTTCTTCTTCGCTAATTCGCTAATAGTTCAAGCTGTGTACATTGTTATAGGATGAATGAACAAAAAATATATTGTTAAAAGAAAAGAAAAGAGCACTTCTGATATCATATCATAATCAGCCTTCACAGATTTATTATAGTTAATTACCAGAAGGAGCACCCAAAGTAGTTCCAGGGCCTGATGGGATAGCCTTCTTGACCGCGACAGCCTCTTTCTGGATAGGAACATCTTTTTTTTTTAAAAAATAAAAAAGAAAACCAAAAAAAAAAAAAAAAAAAAAAGAGAGTAAGTCAACGGGAATACATTCACAAAATGAATTTTCAGATAATAATAATAACAATCGTCCAAGTCCTAGCAAAAGCTTCTCTATTATTATATTCTTTTCTGAGTTACCCTTCATAATAGCCTCCTTGACACCTCCGGCCTTTACAAGGGCAGAATCCATGATATGTTGAAGTTGCTTCTCCTTCTGCTGTGCCTTCTTTTTAGAAATACGACGAACATGCTGAATGTTGGTTGAGGTCACTGATTTGTACGACGTTGGATTACATTTCAAGGCCTGCTTGCGAACACGACCTAGCTTTTGAAGGTTAAACTTCGGCCTGTGAATGTTGTTGCGGGTGACCATGGTAAAGTTTTTAGAGATGTGGAATGTAAATAGGCCAAGTCAAAGAATGAGCTTTGTTTTTTTTTTTTTTTTTTTTTTTTTTGTATACTAGCACTACAAGTCATTTCAAGAGTGCCAGTCACTAGGATAACCACGTGATGTATATTGCAGTATGGCAAGAATATTTACAAACTAACTATGCATTTTTTGTCTTTACATTCTCTTGGTTATCTTTTCGACGGGACAGTACCCGAGAATACGATCTCGTACAAGTCTAGCAACGTTCTCTCCGGCGATAGTCTCTGTCTCCATAGTCTGCCATAACATAGTTATACATTAAAAAGCAAGGAAGAGTTTGTCATAGTGTTAATTAGGTGTCAACTAATTTTTTTTTTTCTTGTATTTGCAAATGTGAATGTGAATGTGAATGTACTCTTACCGAAATGAGAGGCTCGAGCGCATTAACATAAAATACACCCGGAACAATCTCGATCTGGCCCCATGAAGCTCTTGCCTTCTCTTCTTCCCGCTTCTTAAGGATCACTTGTTCGTTGTTTGTATTGATCTCAGAGAAAGGATCCACTGATGTCTTTTTATCCTTGTCTTCATTATCCAAATCAAGCGGGTGGAGTTTTGGATATGCCTTCCAAATCTTGCTCTTGACCCATGTTCGATTCAAATATAGTCGATCCAAGTGTTCTTCTTGAATTGGCTTGGGCGAGAAAATCTTGGTGACAGTCTCACCATTACTCATTTTAGCTTGAATGCTTATGGACGTGACCTCAACGTCTTCTGAATTGGTGCTGAGGATATGGGCTGGAAGCTTTTTAGTCGGTGGAACTTTAAAGTACGCAGGATTGACATGGCCGCGGACAAATGTTGCATAGATTGTTCGGTACTCCACTTCGGGTAGGGGAGGCAAGTCCAGGTCAAAATCAATATTGGTTGATTGCTAAAACCATATATGAATAAAGGGAATGAATAATTAGTGTAAGATGACATCTACTTATCTTCGATGGCCTTTTACACTACAGCAGAAAGAAAAGGAACATAGTAAAAGAAATACGTAGCCTCAAAGACATACAATAGGTGCAGCAATAACAACTATATCAAAGACTTGCTTTTGTCCTGAAGCGGTAATGACTTCGAATTTAGTATCAGCGCCTTCGTACTCTGGTTTGGTCCGTCGAACGCGTGCAATTTTAGTGCTCAGCCGAACATGGGCCTTACTATGACCCACCATGCCTTCAAATATTTGGAAGTTGCCACCTTGGACTCGAAGTGCATCGTTGGCCGCCATAGAGACCATGGCGCCTAGGGTGTGGATCTCGTGAAGATTAGATCCATAGTTGACTCGAGTTGCGACCTCAATTACCTCAGTTGCATACTGCTTGCTAATGCCGCTTGATTCAAGAAACTGTTCAGACATTATAGACGCGAGCTTATCCAGCTTGAACCGTCGAGCGAACTCAGAAATGGAGTCAAAAGTCTCAGGAGATACATAGAATTCTAATAGGTCATTCACGGTATTTAATATGATTACTCGAAGCTAAAAAAAAAAAAAAAAAAAAAAAAAAAAGTAAGAATTTTGTGGTGCCTATTTTTTATTTTTTTATTTTTTTGAACATTTGTTTACCTTAAAGGGCGAAAACCCCCATCGCCTGAAACCCTTGAAAACGGACCAGTACTTCCACCGACTTTCTTCGAAAAGGATTGTTTTTCCATCCCAAATTGCCATCATTTCATCTGCTAAAGGCTCAGTCTTGAGTCCAAATTGCTTAGCAGCATCTACTAAATTGTAGTTGGCTTTGACAAAGATACTTGCGCCAACTTCAATGTATTTGTCCTTTTGCACTGTACCGTTGCGGTCTGGATGATAATCACTGACACGGAAGACTGTGCAGCGGCCTCCGATCTTGTCATCTTGATCAAAGATGGTGATACTGTGGTCATGTTTACGATTAATTTGAGGAGGTTGCAGGAACTTGTTTAGGAAGTAAGCAGTTGAAGAGCCCCCTGCGCCCGCACCTACACATCGAATAGAGGAATGATAGGTATCCAATTGTCAATCCATATTGTTTGAACGCGTAGCTTGATACAGCGACTGAATGAAAAAAAATAAAACAAAATAAAATAAAAATAAAAAATAAAAAGAAAAATAAAAAAGAAAAATAAAAAAGAAAAATAAAAAAGAAAAATAAAAAAGAAAAATAAAAAAGAAAAATAAAAAAGAAAAATAAAAAAGAAAAATAAAAAGAAAAATAAAAAAGAAAAATAAAAAAGAAAAATAAAAAAGAAAAATAAAAAAGAAAAATAAAAAAGAAAAATAAAAAAGAAAAATAAAAAAGAAAAATAAAAAAGAAAAATAAAAAAGAAAAATAAAAAAGAAAAATAAAAAAGAAAAATAAAAAAGAAAAATAAAAAAGAAAAATAAAAAAGAAAAATAAAAAAGAAAAATAAAAAGAAAAATAAAAAAGAAAAATAAAAAAGAAAAATAAAAAAGAAAAATAAAAAAGAAAAATAAAAAAGAAAAATAAAAAAGAAAAATAAAAAAGAAAAATAAAAAAGAAAAATAAAAAAGAAAAATAAAAAAGAAAAATAAAAAAGAAAAATAAAAAAGAAAAATAAAAAAGAAAAATAAAAAAGAAAAATAAAAAAGAAAAATAAAAAAGAAAAATAAAAAAGAAAAATAAAAAAGAAAAATAAAAAGAAAAAAAATCTTTGAAATAGAGCAACATGATATACTACCAATTATAGCGACAGTCTTGATAGGGACGAGTTCCTTTGGGGAAGCTTCTCCACTTGAAAGACGGAAGGAAGATGGTGAGAGGAAGGCCAAGACTGTAGCACTGACCTTAGACAGGTAGTCGGTTCGCATGACGCGTGAGAGTTACAGAAGTTAGAAAACAGAGAATGGAATGACTGAATAAATAAACAGAATGTCAAGAAGAGATGAACAAGGATGGAGATGCGAGAATACGGGAACGAAACAAAGTAGATTAAAAAGGGAATGAGAAAAAGGAAAAGAAATAAGGACATTCGTTCTTCCCAGAGATACTTTGTCGCACGCAAGTCAAGCAACCGAGGGCTTTGACCAGACCAAGGTGATATCGTTGCAAATTATGCTGGGACTATTGACCAACTTTGGATTCTGTAGCGACAGTACAGCGATGACACTGAGTCAATCATTAGAAACACCGTTATTTGTGCCCTTAGCAATAGAGCAGGCCATTTATAGAGTCCAGTCCTAATGGTTCCCAGTTAGTAGCAACAACAACAAAAAAAAAAAAAAAAAAAAGCATTCTTGACGCGTTTTTTTTTCCTATTTTTATTCAAGGAAAGGAATATCTGTCTATATTGGTGGCGTTCATGTTCATTCCCCTGTACATTTTTCTTCCCGTCAATTTAAGACAGGCAAGATAGCCAGAAGTCATCTCATTCACAAAGGAATCAAGCCATGGGAATCTAAGCTATAGCTGTGATAACGATGACAACGATCTTGGTAAGAAATTAAATAGAGAGATAAAGCTTTGATGTTTACTCTGGACATGTCATCCTTTCCATTTTCTTTCCAATGTTTCAGTATTTCAGTGCTAGTTTGGTGGTCCATGCATCACTATTTTAGGAACTTCCAAGTTGTTGCTATGGCCATGTTCATGGCGGAAGTGAACACTGTTATTTCCTTGACTATGGTCCTGGCCATTTCCATGATCCCGTTCAGACTCCCTTGGCTCTTGTGCTAACAATGACAGTCCCGCTATCCCTTGTTCCGTCAATCCTTGACGCTCTTCTTCCTCGAGACCCTGCATGTTCACACATGAACTTGAATTGAGATTACTCCTGCCGTAGATTTTGATTAAATCATCCCTTCGCTGACTCCACTTTGAGAGCTCTTCTCCTCGTGCTGCTACCACAGAGCTGGCCGTGGACCAGGTAGAGATTGGTCTACCCTTGGGATCATGTCCAACCACTGCAACAGGGGCTCGTGACCGATTGGCATCATAGTAAGAAGTACTCCTACGTCTAGCTAAAAGCGCTTCCTGCTCCCTATCATCGCCATTAAAATTCATGCTGTCATCTTGATAATGGCTGCTGTTGATGTCTGATCGGGATGAATAATATGATTTCCAGGAATTAGAAGACGTTGAAGAGGAGATGCGCATATCTTTAAAACGTCTATGGAGACATCTTGCCAATAGACCCGTTATGGCCAGAATAAGCAGAAAGAGAGCAGTGATAGCGATGGGTAAAAAGAGCGTTATTGATTCTGTCTTCCTTGTGGCTGTAACAAGGTGTCCAAAAGAACATAAAAAAGGTTAGCGTGTTGTAGAGGCGCGTTGAAGTGTAAAAGTCTAATTTGTCTGACAAACTTTTATGGAATGTCATGTCACCTGCTCGATCACTCGACACGGTTGAAAAAAAAGATGCCCCTTGCTCTGCAACTTACTCGATTGTGCTGAAGACCTTGCCCGAACAGTAGCGGAGAGGACTGACATATCTTCTGCTCCTGGTATGAAGTGAGGCGACACTGGGATGGGCATAGTTTAGTATGTGTTATTTACCAGTGTCGTTCTGTGTCAGCTTTTGTTGACGACCAAAGTATCAGCCAGCGCTTTACGCGAACAAAGAGGTAAAATAGTGGCGTTCAATGTCAAGCAAAGGGTGGGTCAAGCAAATTCAATCTGCTTGTCGGCTGTAAGAAAGATGGCAAGATTATCAAAAGTAATATGTGTCTGTGTGTTTCTCTTGCTCACTCGATGAAAGGACGGTATAATGCAATGGAAATGAGCAAGTAGAATAAGAGAGAGCAAAGAAGTGAGGAAAAGAATGAGAGAGCGGTTGTCTGAGAAAGAGGGAAAGAGAGGAAATGGGTCAGAGATAACGAGGGGGGAGAGGTGACTGTGAGGGCGAATTGGACAAGAAACCCTGAAAAAAAAAAAAAAAAAAAAAAAAAAAAAAGACGCATCGTTTCCCGCTGCGTGAGTTTGTGTTCAATTTCAGAACCTCCATTGGTTTCACTCATTCATTCAACTTCCTGGAGCAAATCTCTACCATGGATGAGACATGGTCCTGGAAGACACTCGGGGACTTGCATCTGCAATCACCCTCGATCACACCAAAGCTACTTTGTCGACAAGTCAATTCTGCTGGAGACAACCCGTCTGTTCGGTCGTCTGATAGCAATTGTGTCCTACTGATACATAGTCAGCCTCGTCTATTGTATGAAGTCGTAGACGATGTGTTACTGGTGAGTGGTTGATAGAGTTAGCATTTAGCAAAGTAAATTAATAACTGTAGCAAGCAATGGATTAAAGAAAATCAAATATCGGATCTGTCACATCTAAAATGCTGTCTTGTGTTTACACAAAAAGCACACTTGGTCATTTCCGCAAGATATCGTGTCATTCTGTTGGAATGACACTGGACCTGATGAGATCAGGACAAACAAGGAGTTATTGCAATCACAACATCAATATTACCCAAGTGTACTAGTTGCAACTTCGGAGGGAAATGTTTGGAATATCCATCTTCTTTGTCCAGAGCCATCAGGACCAGAGTCAGCATCAACATTAGTACCAAGGCGCGGATCCCAATCGGGATTAAAGCCAAGAATCGAATTTGGATCAAGGCCCAGAACAACCACAAAGGTCGTGGTAGACACAAACCAAAACATATTTAATGAACCGATCCAAATAGACGACAGTGACGAGGAAGTTGAGTTGTGGAATGATGAAGACGGATTAGTAGATAATATTGAAAAACTGGAGTCTCCAACATCTACATTTGTGTCCCCTGTAACTAAGAGACAGCGAACTATATCCCCAGCATCTTTTCAACCCGTAACATCAAGCGGGCATGTAAAATCTCGGTCAAGCCCTGTTATTCAAGTTGAGCACGCGAAACACTTTGTTGGGTTTGAGGTATTATTCATTTTTTCGAGGCTCGCTGCTTGATTTTAGCTTGCTATGCGGTCATTGCATAAAGTCCACTGCATTGCTCATACATCTTCTTTACACGTGTTTAGGAAGGCACGACGAAATTGGTCCTCCTTGGGTCGACCAAACTGTTGATTATTCGACAAAAAGACACAGACCCGATCCTCTGGACATCCCAGACTCAATTTAGTGTAGGCATGATGATCGAGAAACAGGTGGTACCTCTGGGAGAAGCACAGATCGACAGAATAATCATGAGCCACGCCCTGGAGTGTAAGGGCAAAGACGACCTCAGCAACGATGTATTATTTGGTGCAACCCAATTTGGTGCAATCTACCGGGTCCAAGGAGCACTTCAGTCGGGGCTCCATAACGTGACGCAGCGGCATGTTCAAAGATTATTCTCGTTGCAGGTAAAAAAAAAAAAAAAAAAAAAAAAAAATCCGATAACAGGAACAATCAATTTAACCTATCCTTTCAACAGAAGCAACAGTAATAACAGCAACACAGCAACGACGGCATCAACAGTAATAATAGTGCCGAAATATAGTCCATGGAGATATTAAGTCGATCAATTCAGCTGACTTTATGTATTACATTGGCATAGGAACCTATTATTCTTTTAGCCATTGCTCTAAACGACCATGGGACTCACAAAAGGTCATTGGTGGTTGTAGGGTAAGAATCCTATGTTTCCTCTTCTCACTAAAAAAAAAAAAAAAAAAAAAAGAGAGAGAGGCAAAGGCGTAAAAATAACGGAGCATTTTTTTATTGATACACATGGGTGGTAGGACAATCGGCGACATAGCTGTGGTGGATCTTGATTCAACAAATGCTTTGTCGTCTTTGGTTGCTTGCGACCAAGTATCATTGAACATGCGTATCCAAGATGCGTGTCTTGCTGGGGTAATGAGCCTTCTTGAACAACAGTGGCCAATGGCGTAAAAGAAAGATGCGAGAGCTTGCTGTCTAATAAGCATTCTGTTCTTATGATATGTATACATTTACCACATAATATAGCCATACATCTATTTTTTGACAGATGAACACAGAGTATTGCGGACACCTTTGTCCTGCCTCAGATCAGATAGAATATTGAACAATCTGGAGCGGTTGGAGCTGCCTCGCTTGAATGCATTGGCGCCCATCTCACGCCACCACTACACTGATTTTTGTGGGCTCTATGGTCTTAATTGTGACGATCAGGTCCTTCGGTTTGGTCCAGACCTTAGCAGGTAAGTTGTTTCTCCGCTTATCTACACACACAAAAGAGAGCTGAACACGGACAAAGAAGCTTTTTTAAATTTTGTGTTACATTTTTCCTTTTTGCATCCTAGATGGGCACAACCACAAGAGACTTCGCAGGCCCGAGATAAGATCACAGAATCTCTTAATGAGCTCGAGAAGCTATCCGACCAAGCAAACCAGCTTCAGACAAGGTGTCAGGTAAAGCAAAAAAAAAAAAAAAAAAAAAAAAAAAAATAAGTGCCCAGCAAGGTTTATTTTATACGTATTATATCCGAAACTGTCGAGGTCATTTTTAGCTCTATTCCTCAACCTTCTTATTCTCTCTCTTTACCGCTATTTTACTTTGTTCCTCTTATACCTGTAGCTTGAAAATCAACGGATAGTCTCGTTGAATGAGCTAATCTTTGAATTGCAGCAGTATGCCTTATCACAGCGTGACGATAAAGAGGACTCATTGTTGGACAGCTCTCCAGCAAAGTTATCTCTTACAGCGTTTTCACAACCCATGATCACTGCTAGTAATAGTGAGATTATGCGCTATTTTATTCGCTTGAAAATGGAGTCAGCTCTGAATATTGATTGGAATAATGGCTGGTCAGGTATCTTCTTTTTTTTTTTTTTTTTTTTTTTTTTTTTTAAAAAAAATAATGTCCATTTTACTTCATGGTCTATGTTAAAAAGAAAATATTCCTAAAATGTTATTGTAATTTTCTCCGCATGCAAACTCAAATCTAAATAAATAATAATAATTAGCCGTTGTTACAATCACCTCACGAGCCTTCACGCTTTGTGGACACCAACAAAATGAAAATCAAAATCAAAATCAAAGATGGCATCGACAACGACAATACGAATTCTTCTCTAAACTGACTGGTTTTTCACCTCGAGCCCCATGGACGATTGATATGGATGTGGATCTACAAAGTCTAGATCTGCCGCTTACTATCACACTTGGGCTTCAATTTAGCGAGCAAAAGCAACAGCAGCAACAGGGCTACCGATCTGCAAAAATAAATAATAGTGGCAATAACAACAACAACATCAGTAGCAGCAGCAGCAGAGCAGCAGCCTATTTTGTGGTCGAAAGCCTTATTCTGGATGTGATCCATTTTGCAGAGCCTATTAGGGACATCTCTAAGCATTCATCCACTTTTCTTGCTCAAACCCTTATGCACGCCCGTCACAAAGACATTACTGCTGCCACCGCTACGAATACTGCTTCTATTACTACTCCTAATAATACTTTCACAACCACAACTCCCATAAGTGAATCTAATGGAGCAGACAAAAAAAGAGAAAATGATGGCTTCAATTCTAGAAGCCGTTTGTTTTTTCCTGACTTTGTTTCTAGTTCAGCCGTTAATGGCGAAGATGATATTGGAGGTGGGGATGATGAGGGCTGTAAGCGATGTGTTGAGGACTTCCGTAACTACAACAGAGGCAACAATAACAACGATAACAGCAATACCACTGTCCAGCCTCAGTTACAGATACACTTGCCGAGGTATTCATCCCGGTTTCGTATAGACATAAACGAGATTCAGATCACTCAATGCCTACCAGCACTGTTGGGGGATAGTATTCCGCAAGATAGGACTATGGCATTTGTTGCACAAAATGCTTTTCGTGCAGTTTTGTATATACCGGAAGGGTTGATCCCTCGCAACTGTCGAAGACGAGGTTTATCCCTCTCCATGCCATCGATCTCTGTATCAACTTTATCCCAATCTGATCCAGAAGGCCTGGTATGGTTGATACTGGAGGAAATACAAGAAGCTAGTAAACCATCAACGACGTCAATGACCACAGGAACAGCAACAGGTCCAATTGTTCAAATGTCCATAGAAGTCAAGGGACAGGATCCTAGAAGGACAATGCTAGTCCATCAAGCTATTACCAGAAGGATAGCGGAGCTATTTGACTAAAATAAAAAGCGTCTTCTTTTTTATTTTTTATTTTATTTTTTTTTATTGAGGATCTGTACAGGTTAAAGTGATACAATAATACTAATCAAAAACAATAAAGCAAAAACAGAAAACAAAAACTAAAATAAACGAAGAAAAGGATAAAAAAGAAAAACTATATGCGGGTCAAAAAAAAAAAAAATCATGCTACTTTTTTTTTGTTCGTACATCACAGAGGTATCAACCGAAGGGAGAGGAAGAAAAAAAAAAAAAAAAAAAAAAAAAAGGGAATTATATGCAAGTGTGCGTTTGATGGGTATGAACAAGGGAGAGGTATCGTATCTTATCTAGCATAAAAGAAAAAAAGAAAATGCCAAGGCTGGGAAAAAAAAATCCCTTAAAGT